>NC_073744.1:165108267-165358267 GCF_029784135.1 Toxorhynchites rutilus septentrionalis
CCGGCGTCACGCAGGCTGGTTGCGTCCTTGTTGTCAAACTGCTTCTTTAACGATGTCTTCCTCTGCTTCGTCATTATCGTCACCGGACGACCACTTCCGACCTTCCGCTCTACGTTCAGGGAACCCAGGATACGATGTACCGTACTGACAGGTACATTTTCTTCCTTAAAATGTGCCACCGTGAATTTTTTTCTTTGCTGGAATTGCGTTTCGTAGAACCATACAATGCGTTCGCGGAGCACGTGCTGTTTCGACGCCATCTTTGCTTTGACTAAATTCAAACCAAGGCGCTCGTATAAATGTATGACATGTGAAGCAACATCATCACTTCAATAAGAAGGGGATTACGGTTTGTGGAGCGGGGGTTGTTTGTTTTGTTATTTCTAGGATACGCCATTTTTGCATTTTCACATGCGAGAGTAGTGGATGAACCGGATGAGAATGAAATTCTACGATATCATCCCTTCTTTTTCACAAAAATTCGCGAAAGCCGAACATAGTAGGCATCGTTCGAATAAGCGTCGTAGCAGTTTGTAGAGAGCCGCCGGCAGCGTTTTGATGATTTTCCTGTTCTTCCGACCGGGTAGAGGTTTTCACCAGAGCTGTTTGTAAACAATACCGACAGCAATTCCAATATGGCTGAAAGTGCATTTCATATGATTGATTCACCTGGTATATATAGAGGCGCCTCCCGTGGCCGAGTGGTTAGCGACATAACTAACATGCCGGGTGTTCGGGTTCGATTCCCGTTCTGGTCGGGGGAATTTTTCGTCAAAGAAATTTCCTCCGACTTGCACTGTGATCACGCGTATTCTAGAGCTTGCCACTCAGAATGCATTCAAGGCGTGTTATCTGGCATAGAAATCTGAACTAAGTACTAATAAAAATGACGCAAGTAATACTACGTTGAGACGGCGAAGTTCCTCTAGGAACGTTAGTGCCATTGAAGAAGAAGAAGATATAGAGGCGCCTTGATTCAAACTAGCAAAACCAAACGCCTACTGTTTCTAGGGAGCCCAAAGACCAATTATCTTGGAGAAAGAAAATTTTACGCTCTTTATTTGAGTTACTGAAAGGTATTGAAAAAATTCTCATTTTTTATTTAACACCCGTTACTTAACAGTTGAAAAACTCTGCTGTTCATTAACCCTTTATAAGACCGTGGAAACTAGGCAAGGAATCGACTCAAACTTCAGAGAATATAATCCTTACATGAGGAAGAACACATATTTACGTTTGATAAAAAATAACCTATTGAAACAGTTAAACAAAATGGTGGCAATATAGTTGCGATTGTCTGTTAACCCCAAAAACACTGTCGCTGCCTTGTAAGCTCACTTAAACGTGCATTTGGTTATGTAAAAATTAAAACAATATTTCTAGTGCAGCGAAAAAAAAAATTATACTGACTTACAAAGAAAAAATAGAATATTTTAGTTGTTCATCAAATACACCATTTATTTTATTGAAAAAAAACTGCATGTGCATTACAGTAGATCTTAAATAGAACGATTACAGTGAAAAATTGCAGTGTTGCATTTCCAACGAATTTGAGCAGAATTTACTGCCGGTGCTCTAAAATCGCGGGTTTTCTACATAGATAAGACTCTAAAATTAATATCGTAAATTTTTAGCAGTTCTAAAAAAAAAATTGTAGTATTACCAGATACCCTTAGAAGTCTTTGGTTGAGCAAAATATAAAATATTGAAATAATATTCCAAGCGCGGCACAAGGAAATAAAAATTGTGGATGATACGGCCACATAAGCCTTATAAAGGGTTATATTAATTGATAACATTCTCTCAACAAAATTCAACATACTAACTAACAATTATTAATACAAATTATTCACAATCACAAATTGATTGCAAACACTTAATTTGGTTCAATATTGGTGAGTTGAACCCATCAATCTTCACGTTCATTGATTTTTAAACGTTTTTTTTTTGTTTTGTCACAATCTTTGTAACCACACTGAAGCCTTTTTCGACAATCGATATAATTTTAAATATTTTTCAACAATGTTTTACATACAGTATTGTTGCGTTGCAATCAGAACTTCTGATAGCATTGGTTGAGCTTCTGCTCATGCTCCTTATCTATGCAGAAGCTAATGAACTCTTCTTGCGTCGTCGACATTGGCTTCTCCGATGGCTGTGATATTTTAGGGATTTATTATTTATCGAAGAATTTGTAAACTTAGGATATCCTCAATTGTCTCAGTAAAACCATGGTGTAATGGATCGCGAAAAAAGATAACAAAGAAAATCGATCATTTTTAACTTTCCGGTAATAACTTTTCTGGAGAAATAGAAAAATATTGAAACATGTTTTGGTATCTACTCAATTACTTTTCATAAACAGCAGAAAAGTATGGTTACGCTACCCGCGTAGGTAACTGAGTATTTTGTAAATTCTTTTTCAATCATTTTACTTTAGTTCACTTTATTTAGCTATATAATCATTTTGTTATCTCTTGAATTAAATTAATAGGTAAGTGTATTATCATTCAAGCTCCAATGAAGCTTCACAAAGCGTTCTCGCAATATGCACAAAGAGAACTGTACAGTACTAAGCTTGCTTTCGCATGGATTTTGACTTAGGATTACGTCTACATTTCTGTACCGGTCTGTAAGTTAAAAGCTTCAAAAACAAGAGGTTACGTCGGAGGTGCAAGGTTTTGAGCGTTCATAACTCTTTGCCGGGTGAACGAAGTGATATGATAATCGCTTCATTCGAATGATAAGATTTTCAGAACTTGGGACCTAGGTGCAAGTTTGTACAGTGAAATATTTGGAGTAGGATTGCGCGATCTTGGATCGATTTTCAGAAGATCGATTTTTTCCATTTCGATATCCGATTTTTTGAATCGATTCTTTGTACCCGACAAAATCGTGAAGATCGATCTTTTTCTTTCGATTCTTTCGATTTCACAATTATTTTTAGCCTTCATTGATTTCAATCTCGCCACATGACAAATTTTATGAACGTAACGTCTACGTTTGGATCGCTCTCGCTGATGTCAAATTAGTGGTAGTGAATCTAGGTGAAGCTGCTGTGTATGTTTGGTCTAGGATTGGGCGATCTTGGATCGAGATTTTTTCGATTTAACACAAACTTTTTGTAAAATTCTTTTTCAATATAAATCAGTTTCAATCTCATCAAAGATTGCCTGACAAATTTTATAAACATAATGGCAACGTTTGACCGCTATGAAGCACTTTATTTGGCATACTAACACAGTTAGTTTGATCATTCTTCGATTTAATTCCGTACAAGTTCTGACAAGATCAAAACTTGCGACAGCTACTAAGGGTTGTTGATGAATTACTAATGATACATTTTCAAATAAATTATTCAATTAAATGATTCCATGATGGTACAAGATGAATGCTTTGGAGAACACTTTTTTCGAAGATCCAATTTTTTTGTGTTCTTGATTATTAAATAGAACCATGAAATTTTTATTCCATGTTCAAACAAAAGACGATACCCATATAACATAAATAGATAAATTGGAAAAATGCTTCCGATTTTTCGAAGATCGATTCGGGAAAGATCGATTCTTTTGTGCCGATTTAATCAGTGAATCGATCCCTACGCCGTTTAGAAAATCGATTCGTTGAGATCGATCTTTTTGCAAAGATCGCCCAATCCTAATTTCATGCTTGGACTTGAAATTGATCATGACTGCCTTCTGTTAAATCGAGTATATGTATCATATATAGCACTAGTCAAAACTGAAAGCCTTGTAACAGTTCGGCTGAAAAGATCATAAGGTTGACGTCTAGATGGCGCCTCTTGCAAAAATCTGCTTGACTATTACAAAGTACCTTCCCACATTCCGTTTTGCCTGCCAAGATCGGGTCGATGAAATGTCAACAATCTACCTCAAATGCTGCCACCTTGCAATCGAGTTATCGACCTTTCATATGCATTCATCGAACAACTTGACGCCACTTTTTTGCCAACATGTGCAAGACGTCGACCTGCTAGCAGCGCTGCTTCCAGCACTGCTTGCCTTTTGTTTGTATTGGTTTGTTATTAAAATGAAATGAAATATTAAAAGGAAAATACATAATCAATTTTAGTCATTTTATTACTCGAAAAAATACGTATTACAAAACAATATGTGTTTGTGATATACAAATAACCACAATACAGCGGAACTTTTAATTCCGGGGTTTCCGGATTGACGATTCGAGTCCAGCTGAGCTCGATGATAAATACCTCCTGCGTTGATAGTTTTTATTTCCTTGATACACATTTGTGCCCGAGGATTCGATTCTGCTGTTGCTGTCCCCGGCACGGATTTGGAGGATACTGCTGATTGGAATTGCAGATGTTGTTGGCTCCTGTAATAATGGTGAAAATCTGCACTGTTGTTCTTGTTGTTTGGCGACTGGTAATGGGGGAAATCATCTTCCGGCTAGTTTCTATTGATGGCTATAGAAAAGCCAGATGTTTTCACATCATAGTCTGAAAGAAAATGAAATAATTAATGAATGAAAAAGCGATAACAGTTTCCTTACTCACTAGTTATATGGTCCATTTGTTTTTGTTTGAGATGACAGTTTAGCGGACTACCAGTGATACCATTTCGTTTTTTTTAATTATTCCGTATGTTCAACCAATGAACTATACACTCTTAGGAAAAATTGGTATATAGGACGATTTTTTGGGTAAATATTACCAATGATTAGTTGATTTTTGCGATATGAATTAAGTGCGCTACACATACAACATCACCGTCATCGTCCCGTCAAATATTCTCTTGGACTTATTCTGCCGACGTCACAGTTGCCGGCGATGGTGTATGTGAATGTTACCATACGATATCCATGGGAGAATATTTGACATTTCATTACTTTACGTTGGCTTCACAGTGACGGGACGTTGTATTTGTAGCGCACTTTATTGACGATCTAACGCAAAACGTTAACGATCGGTGAGACATCTGGATTTTGTTTTTGAACTAAGAAAATGATGCTAATGTAACCTAAAACTCAAAAACAAAACACGTATATTTTACTTCCGGGCTTTCCAAGGTAGTTCTCACATGCAGGAATCGTGCATTTTTCTACTTGTGTTTGATTGTGCTCTCGAATTTCCTTCTTTAATTCAACCATTGTCAACATTTTTATAGTTTTCACTACTGAAAGAGGTAAATAAATAACATGTTATATATAAAATTGCGCAGAATTAATTTTTTTACAAACTCATCGCAATTAAATAATCTTTTATGATTATAACATTGTAATTTATGGAAAGAACTACAAACCTTCCATATGCTCACATGGCAAAATTGAAAACCATCATCACTTTCTCCGCAGCGCCGCCTAGGTGTAGATTTGTATGTTAGATCGCCAATTCGTACATATTACGCGATAACATTGGTAAACAAATGTGAAACCAGCCAGTATAACAGTAATTATTGATCTATTGTATGCATTTTTAGTCATTTATTGAACTATCTAAAATGCGATTTAAACCACATTACAATGCATATGAACATGAGGCATGGCCATTGCAGCGTCCGACATCTGATCCTGCATCGATTAAGTTAGATTCTCGGCTACGAATTAGGAAAAAATACAGAATGATTACTACAAACAGCTACAATAGACTACATCAAAGGGCCAGTTCTATGCCCCTTTTCAACATTGAGTTGAAGCGCAGCTTCAGTGAAAACGGAACCTTCGTTTTGACGATTTCGAAAACATCCAATTGATCGAACCACCGATCACAATCGTCGGAAAACAGTTTATGAAGTTGCCCTTGACCAAATCCGACAACATAGCGGTGGAATTAGAACTCAACTAGGCTCGTTTTAGTGTCTCGAATTACCCAGATTCCTTATTATTGAAGTAATGTCTTCACTTTCTCCCGCAGAAGACGAGCATGGATCATTATTTGGCTGTCCAATATGTATCAATGTTGATTAAAGAACATAAATTGAATTAATTTTCAAGAACGTCACTCACCTGTCTGGGTAAATTCGACCTTTTTCTGTGGAGAAACAATATCGAAAAGTAGTTCCGCTCAACTCAATTATCAGCTCGACAATTAAGTTAATAATGTTTTGTTTACATTTCTTTCACGGTTTCCAGCAATGACAATCGTTAAAGTTACCGATACCGCGTAGTAAAATGTACCAATCATTGGCAAGGATGTATATTGCATCTAACATTGATTTTACATACAGTTGATTAATATTTACAGAAAATCTGTACATTCTACTAATGTTTGCCTTACCAAAGATTTGGCATATTTTAGTAATCTGTTTTCTGGGTGTAGGCAAGACGGAGAAGTCACAGCAATTCGGCCAATGTTAGGTCGATATTTTGTTCGTCGACTGGATTGTGGGTTCTTTCAATGGATACGTGTCAAAATTTGACAGCAATCGGTCGATTGGTTCGTGAGTTACAGCATTGAGAGTGAAGCAACTTTCGTTATTGTGAAGAAAAATGGAAAAATGCAAATTGCTGCCGCATCCACCGTATTCCACAGATCTGGCCCCAGCGACTATTTTCCGTTCGCAGACCTGAAAAGAATGCTCGTTGGCAAGAAATTTAAGATCGATGATGAAGTGATTACCGAAACTGAGGCCTTTGGAAGAACCGAAAATATATTGTATAATTTCCATCTGTCTTGGCCGAAGTCTTGGCCAAAGGGAATAAAATTGACTCATTTCTCAAACAGATAGTGGCTAGGGATGAAAAATGGATAACACACCACAATATTGTGCGAAAACTGGCGTTTTCAAAGCGTGGTGGAGCAACTCAAACGGTGGCTAAACCAAGACTATCTACCAGGAAGGTTCTACTGTGCATTTGGTGGGACTTAAAGAGAATCCTTTTTTACGAGTTACTTCCGTGTGGCAAAACACTAAATTTAGACCTCTACTATCAATAACTGGACTATTTCAAGCTAGCCAAATACGACCAAAATTGGTCAATAGAAAAAGTGTTTTGTTTTGTTTCTCAAATAAAGTTTTGAATTTTACGCGAAATAATGGATTACTTTTTCCCCAGCCTAATATATTCTATTAAAATATTAGTCCCTTCTCCCGACTCATGTCCAATCACTGTTCGTCAGACGCGCTAGCCTATCAATCTTGCCAGCTAGCTAGTATCAATCTTGCCAGCAACGATCTCTGCGTTTGTGGAAAAGGTTATCAAGACATCGAGTACGTTGTTTGGTCGTGCGAGATATATCTTGTCGTCAGATCGAATTTAGAAAACTACCTTCGGGCCCGAGAAAGACAGCCCCATGTGCCGGTAAGAGATGTGTTGGCTATTATTAGTCATTCTTATAATAAGTAAACTTACAAGAATCGCGTAATATAACTTAGACAGTATCATGTAAATTTCAAATGCGAACATGTTAATTAATGTTAATGTGTTAATTAATAGGGGTCTATTTTTAAATCTCGTTGACTCCCAAAATCAGTTTTCGTTTGTGTCGACCCCTGGGAAACCGAGATCGACCCCAAGGGGTCGATATCGACCCCTTTGAGAAACCCTGTTCTAAACGAATCAACAGTACGAAGGGAAACATCATGAGCAGGGTTGCCAACTTTAATTTCAAAAAATCAAGAAGAATGAAAATAAAAATCGACATAAATCAGGAAAGCTCATATTGGGTTGTCCGAAAAGTTAATGCCGATTTTTGGGAAAACAAAAACATCATTCTTAATCAAAGCATTATCATTCAATTTTATATCCATAGTTCTGTTTCACAATCTTTCGCATTCTTTCACACTGCTTAAATATTCTATCCTCCCAGAACATTTTTGCTTCCTCGTCGAAAACTGCTGCGAACCAAACATGTAAAAAACAGGTTACTTGGTAATAGCTCATTATACAGAATCCATTCCAAATCCCACCAGAAACAGAGTATATCTTTCTTCGAGCGAAGACCGAATATGTAAAAAAATTTAATAAGGATGGTATAAATCCTCGCATAAGCGGAAATGCTTGTTTCCGAAAAAACCTACAGCATCACTATAGTCAATTGTAGAGAAATCAATATTCAAATTTCCACTGAATTCATTGTTCATGCTTTGGGATGAATCTTTCCTCAACAAATGAAAAAAAGCATATCAGCAGTGGAAGACTTGTTGAATTTTAATTTTTTTTGATATTTAATACGGTTATAGATATATTTTCCATAGTCCCATCATTAAAGTTAATTCTACTTTGAATCAGACGAACAAATTGCATATAAAATCTTTTTATATTGACTGTTGATTCAAAAATTTTCACTTGAATAATTTCACACTCTGAAACGTATTCCTACATTAGTAACTCTGGGGATACATGTTGTTCCTCAAACTTAATCTACTAATTTCATAAATTCGTCAGATAATCTGGCTTCATGAAATTTTCTAGCACACTTTTCAAAATCCACAAAACAATTGAGGGTAAAGATAAAAAAAAGTTAAGTGGGGTAGGGCGGGGCTAGTTGGTCATATGGGTAAGTTGGTCAGTGACGATATCTTGGGATCTGAGCGTCCAAAAAATTAGCGGTCTATGGATGAAAAATAGCGAATTGCTGATACCAAAAAATAAGCAAATCGGAAAAACTTTTTATTAAGTAGGTTGAAAAATACGGACATGTTTCCGATTTCGCCAAAATTCATTCACGGTTTTTGCATTAGGAAATGTGTTCTAAAACTGGTTAATATCAATGAAAAAAATCGGCTCAAACGGAAAACAAAGCTTTATTGTACGTATTAGCTTTAAGTGTTAATGGAAATCGCTTTTAAAATTATTTTTGTAGAATTTTCATGAATATTCTTTTTCATATATAGAGGGGCTAGTTGGTCACGCAAATTGATCGTTTGAGAGCAACGCATATACAATTTTCAGGTATGCTGTGTTTCATTACGCAAGCTATAAACAAATATAGAAGGCACATGTTTTACTGCTAAACCTAGTGTATTTGAAACGAGACAACCACCACACAAACCACTTGCAATATAATTGTCATATTAATTTTTTTTGTTGTAAAATTTTCATTAAATATAATAAACGCTAACATTGAACATCAGAACTCACCATAATGCATTGAGTAATGTAGCATACCTGGAGACTATTTCTATATACTTTGGGGCAAACGGTACAAATGTCATCAAAACAAATGCAAGCAAGAATACAAGCGGTTGTGCGTCGCAGGGATGCCAGGTGATTTTTTTCAAAAGTCTTGACACGGTACGAGAAAATGTCTTCATCATAATATCGGAGGAAAGTTCTTCACACAAAAACGGAACTGTGATAACTCTATTTGTTTTGAATTTTTCCAATTACTGCGTCAGAGTTCCCTCTTGAGTTGGCAAACCGATTGGGACACTGGAAGTCTTGGGCGGTGGTTATATTCAATTATTCCAAAGGTTTCTTCGAGAGCGTGGTTCAAAGGTTTGGACGTAAGTCGTGACTTCATTCGTGTAATGAGTAGACTTATGTCCAACCACTACTCGCTAGATGTGCATCTCCACAGAATAAATCTTGTTCAAAGCAACGTCTGTCGGTGTGGAAACGGTTACGATGACATCGATCACGCAGTTTGGCAATGTACGAATAATTACGCAGCCAGAGAGTACCTTTTGAATGCCCTTAGGGCCCAAAGAAGACAACCCTATGTTCCTGTTAGAGACGTGTTGGGAACTCGCGACATCTGCTATATGCAGTTGATCTATATGTTTGTGAAACGGACTAGCATAAGAATTTAATGCTTTTGTGTGTTTTTTTTTTCTTTTTCGTTATTAGTTTGTTTGTCTTGTCCCCTCATCTCACCGTCGCCCCCCCTCGACAGATAGTCGAACACCAGATGCTATCCCTGGTCTTTATGCACAATGCTACAGTGCGTGCGGCAACTCTCGGTTGAGACAACGATACCTCATATCCATATCCCTAACCTGATCCATCCCACAAAAATTGTTGCCCCTCTAACCTCGAGTAAACCGCGAGTAATCGGTCGAAACCTACTAAACATAGATTTAAGTTGAAATTCTGTAAAAACAAATCATGAATTAGTGGCTCCGCAAAGCTCATGCGATTGAGCCTTACAAATAAATGAATTGGAAAAAAAAACTCTATTTGTTTATTTTAGCTTTGAAATTTTGGTTGTAACTCATACCATATCCATGAAACTAATTGTAGAAAAAGGCATGTAACCGGAAGACCTTCGATTTGTGGTCGTTTGAAAGATCTAGGTTAATCTATTGTACAGGGTTTTCCAACTTTAAATTCCGAAAGTAAATTGAAATAAAACACACTTAGAATTCGAATTTCGATGAAAGTTTTATTTCAAATTAAAGTTTGGTTTATGCCATTATGTGTGAAATACAACATCATTCAAATGTCCACCTAGGGCTTCCTCGCACACCTTGATCCGGAACAGGTAATTTTCGATGACTTTTCGGCACATATGGGGCGGTATCTCGGTCATAACTTCACGAATGTTGTCTTTCAAATGTTCAAGAGTTTGCGGAGAGTTGGCATAAACACGGTCTTTCGCATAACCCCACAAAAAAAAGTCTAGCGGGTTCAGATCTCATGATCTGGACGGCCAATTGGCATCACCAAAACGCGAAATTATGCGTCCCTCAAATTTCGTTCGCAATATGGCCATGTTCGGTCGTGTTGTGTGGCACGTGGCACCGTCCTGCTGAAACCACATGTCATCCGTATCCATATCTTCATGCGGCCATAGCGCTCACCATTCACAGTTACTGTCTCGCCGTCCTCATTTTCAAAGAAATACGGCCCGATTACTCCACCAGACCATAATGCGCACCAGACAGTGACTTTTGGCGGATGCAATGGCCTCTCAACAATCACGTGTGGATTTTCTGAGCCCCATATACGGAAATTTTGGGTGTTCACATAGCCACCGAGCTCGACATGTGCCTCATCACTGAAGAAAATTTGATGCGAAAATTCAGCATTTTGCTGCTGTTGTTCGTTCACCCAATCGACGTATGCCCGACGCATTCCATGGTCACCACGCTCTAATTTTTGTACCAGTTGGACTTTATATGGATGTAGGTGCAAGTCCAAATGCAAAATTCGCCACAATGATGTGTTTGACAAGCCCAATTGCTGAGCATGCCGTGGAATCGAAGCATTCGGGTCATCCTCCACACTGGCAGCAACAGCAGCAATATTTTCGGCCGAACGCACATTACGATGATGCACAGGTTTCACAATATCCGCTACGGATCCAGTTTGTTCGAATTTACGCACTACATTAGCGATTGTGTGCTCTGTAGGCCGTCCATGACGACCAAAATCCGTCCGTAATGCTCGAAAAACATTTGCCGTTTTTTCATCATTTTTATAGTATAATTTAACAAAATTAACACGTTGTGCGATGCTAAAACGATCCATATTGTAAAATGGCAGACATTCAACTAACGATATGACGCTTTGGTTGACAGCTATGTTAAACGGTTGTCAGCGCAGGGCTGTATACTTTCGGAAGCCCGAAATGGAAAACCCTGTATAGTAGGGCCAAAATAATAGAAATTCAATGTCAGAATCATTCGAATTTTCGAGCGCAAATGATCTAATGTCTTCTAGAGAGAATATGTATTCGGACCGTTTCGATCGCTGAGACTAAAGCCCTACTTTTTTGATGATATTTTCGGCCTATAGTTAGAATTTCATGGAAATAATATCTTTTAAAAATCCACGTACGCTATTATACTGAAATTTCTTCACATATTTCATAATGTCTTCAAAATGTCTTCAAACCTGGCATCTCTGGTTCGCCACAAAGTGGAAGAGAGACGAAATCGCTAGAAAACATTGATTAATTTTCAACGATGATAATTTGAAATTTTCATTAATTTGTTTTATTACTTGCTACATGATATTAGTTAACTGTTTTTGTTTTGATTTGATTAATTTATTTATAATGAAGGAAACTTCTAATGGAAAAACACTTATTATTTGCTCAAAAATAACATGCCTATTATTGACCAATTTACCCCGTGTGTGGGGTTAGTTGGTCAATTTATTCTGAAATACAAAGACGTTAAATAAAAGAAAAATGTCAAATAATTGATTCTCTGGTTATTTTTCATTGAAAGGGTAAAAGGTGAGCTTCATTGTGGTACATAACATTCCAACGCAAAACTTCGTACTACAAAGTTATAACCAAATTTATTCAAAAAATGGCAAACTAGCCCCGCCCTACTCTACAGCTTTGCGTTTAAAGAATTTGTAAAATTGTAAGATATATACAAGTGCGAGCCGAAGAACTATCATGCCAGAAAACCTTTGGAATGAAAGCCAGTATATTTATTACGAATAACGTAAAGAGTACAAAAATCAGGAAAAATCAGGATAAATTGAGTGTTCGTCAGGATATCAGGGAGCGTGCTAAAAAGTCTGGGAAGTCCTGAAAAATCAGGAAGGCTGGCATCCCTGACCATGACAAAGGCTGGTTCCGTCTTCTAGTTTGAATTTATTCATTAATCTTACCCAAACAGCAACACAATAAAGTAATATAAGCTACGTTTCTGAGTTCTTTATTATGCTTCGATATGACGTACAATTGTTAAGGTGAACGCATGAAAAATTGGTAAAATTTGTCCATACGTGTCAATAAATTGCGTACCATACTTGAACTAATAAAAATACCAATCGGAATGAATGCCATACCAATTGCTGTACTTCATAACTACTGTTTAATTCCAGGCTACCCCTATTACGGTGAGACTGACCTCAAAGCGTTTCACATACCACCACCAAAAAAGATACATAGCACCTCTGTATTTCTGTCGGAATGTGCTAAAATTAGCACTCAACAAATCAATCGTCAGCCGTTTCAATGATTTTCGGTAGATACCGTCTGTACACAATGCTAACATGACGCCCAGTAGCACCTGCAAGCTCCACTTCGCACGTACAACCCTTTTGGTTGCGGTACAGAAGGTTGCTCACCCGCTGTTAGCTCCTTTTCGTCCCTTCATTTTCACCTCCGCTCAGATGTACTTAACCCCAAAGTGAAACCAATCCGAGATCCGAGGGGCAAATTTTCGGCACACACACACATACACACCCTAAGCAAACTGACATTTCGACTCCGGTGAGCATATGCCACAATTGAACATTCCGCTCTTCTCTAACCCAGACCAGCCCAGGTGCAGGCCGCTAAAAATAACGGGCAAGTCATGGCCATGTCCCCCAGGGGTTTGCGCGCCTTTACGGTCCCACACACACATAGACGCCTAACAATGGTTCGACGATATTTCACACCTTCCGAGCAAAATTACTTTTTAAACTGGGTCATAATCGTAATAATTTCATTCAATTTTTCGACTCAGGCGCTGCCAAATGAAATCCTCTGGATGCTGCGTTACTGCTGCGAGCTTTTCTTCTGGGCTTCGTGTGCCCTCTGATGAATGGAGGAGAATCATCGTCGTCGTTTTTATGCATTACTGCTCACTGCCCAGTGCCCGGCAAGGCTCCGGTGCGTTGGTCGATTCTTCGGGCAACTGTGTGCGCGCTCCCGCTGCCATAGTCGTAATTTACTTTTATTCGAAGGTTTACCGATATATAAAATGGGATTTTCATTCCGTGGTGACTTCCATTCCACCGGGGGACTGGGTTGGGTGAAAAGCGGTGGAAAAGTGGCCCCGATAGTGTTCGCATCCACACCGATGCGATTACGCGCCATCGTCTGTCTGTCTGCAGGCGATACGATACGATACGGTTCGCATCTAGAGCACCACGAGTAGATTAGCCTGCCCGGCTGCCTTCCAAAGATCCAAAATGGCCCGCAAAGATCGTGAGAGTGTGGAAGGACTCGATACCGCCGACCAGTTGATTAACAGATGGCTCCTGGGGGCGATGGTTTGGATAGAGCGGTGGATCCTTGGAAGCAACGGTAATTTATGCTTGCTTGATCCCTGTCACAAGTGGTGCCGAAATTAGTATCATGTATAACAACAAGAGCACACCCACACGCGGCGAGCCGAACATGGGTCTGATAGCGGAACACAACCATTTATGAATTCGACACCTACTCAAATCGCCACAGATTCTTCGCTGGCAGCGACTACTTGAGTCGTCAACCCCTCGCTCTTCAGTTTGCAGGTCACGTGTTTGCGTTTGGGGGAACCACTGAGGGAAAAAACAGACTTACGCATTCAGTTCACTCATTCCACACTCAAAGATTTTTTGGTCGGTTTTTATGGTTACCAAAGTTAGGACTGATTTATTGCGGATTGGGTCGTAGCTTTCTCCATCGCATGACCTGGTTTTAGGATAGGGCCTTTATTGTTCTCTGTATGCAGCGGCTTCGCTTTTCCCTGCCTTGGGCGGAAGAAACCGAGTGATGCGAATGTCAACGACTCGAGTCAACTGTTCAAGTCATGAGAGTTTATGTTACGCGATTGTATTCCCTTCGGATGTGCGCGTTTGCACACGTTGAATTATTATCGTTATTACCGAGAATTTATGTGAGAATAATTCTGAGGGGCAAGAGTGCCGATAACCGAAGCGGATGCACACGGCAAGAAGTTGATTGATTTGCCATAAGCCAAACGGATGCTTTCCGGCAGGCTTGGATTGATGATACAATCAAATCGAACACGCGCTGACATGTGAGCAATTCTGTGAAATTACATAGATCGATGGCAACAGCTGTCGAGCGGAATGTTCTGTTGAATGGTTTTCGCTTACTAATGTCTCAGGAAAAAAAGGAACACAAATTCAACCGGTTTCGATGCTCTCTATGGAAGTGTAGATATAAAGCAATTCCTCGCCAAATTGACCAAAAAAGAGGAAATTTTAACAAGAACCTCTCCGATATCTTTGAAACTTGGTACTTATGATGATGACAAAATAACAGTTTTCATAATTATATGACCAATTGAAATTACGACCGATTTTTAAAAGGTCGTATTCAAAATCATTGAATTTTATGCACCCGTGGCCGAGTGGTTAGCGTCTCACATTATCATGCCGGGTGTTCGGGTTCGATTCCCGTTCTGGCCGGGGGAATTTTTCGTCAAAGAAATTTCCTCCGACTTGCACTGTGGTCACGCGTATTCTAGAGTTTGCCCCTCAGAATACATTTAAGGCGTGTTATTCGGCTTAAGAAAGCTCAACTAAAGGGCGTGTCACATCAACTTGCATCACGGAAAAAACGCTGTAGAAATGTGCCCAGTAGACCGATCCTTTTGAAAATTTTAGACAGTAAAATAAAAACTATTAAACAACTTTTGGCATTTTCTTTTTATTCATACTTCGAGCCCAAGCCCGTATGCTCGCACCTTCCTCTTTACCCCGTCCATAAGGTTCTGTACAACGTCAGGTTGTAGTTTTTTTTTAACAGAAATCCATTTTCTCTTGAAGTCCGCCTCCGATTTGACAACTTTTGGGTTCTTCCGGAGGGCCTGCTTCATAATCGCCCAATATTTCTCTATTGGGCGAAGCTCCGGCGCGTTGGGCGGGTTCATTTCCTTTGGCACGAAGGTAACCCCGTTGGCTTCGTACCACTCCAACACGTCCTTTGAATAGTGGCACGAAGCGAGATCCGGCCAGAATATGGTCGGGCCCTCGTGCTGCTTCAATAGTGGTAGTAAGCGCTTCTGTAGGCACTCCTTAAGGTAAACCTGCCCGTTTACCGTGCCAGTCATCACGAAGGGGGCGCTCCGCTTTCCGCAAGAGCAGATCGCTTGCCACACCATGTACTTTTTGGCAAACTTGGATAGTTTCTGCTTGCGAATCTCCTCCGGAACGCTGAATTTGTCCTCTGCGGAGAAGAACAACAGGCCCGGCAGCTGACGAAAGTCCGCTTTGACGTAGGATTCGTCGTCCATTACCAGGCAATGTGGCTTCGTCAGCATTTCGGTGTACACCTTCCGGGCTCGCGTCTTCCCCACCATGTTTTGCCTTTCGTCGCGGTTAGGAGCCTTCTGAACCTTGTATGTACGCAGGCCCTCCCGCTGCTTGGTCCGCTGGACGAATGAACTTGACAAATTCAGCTTATTGGCGACACCCCGGACCGAACTTCTCAGATCACGTCTAAACTGCTTAACTACGCGCTTGTGATCTTTTTCACTGACGTAGCATCCATTTTTGCCGTTCTTCACTTTCCGGTCGATGGTTAGGTTCTCGAAGTATCGTTTTAGTACTCTGCTGACCGTGGATTGGACGATTCCCAGCATCTTACCGATGTCCCGATGTGACAACTCCGGATTCTCGAAATGAGTGCGCAGGATTAATTCACGACGCTCTTTTTCGTTCGACGGCATTTTTTCAAATTTTCGAAAAATTGACAGTGAAGCATGGCCAACGTGATCTATACACTCTTATCTGATTATAAGCGAAAGCTGAAGATATAATTCCTAAAAATTAAATTTCTACAGCGTTTTTTCCGTGATGCAATTTGATGTGACACACCCTTTAAGTATTAATAAATGACGCTAATTAATGCATACGTTAAGATGGCAAAAGATTCGCAGGGAACGTTAACGCCATTCAAGAAGAAGAAGAATAATTTTATTTGAAAAAATCGTAACTCAAATTCCAGATGTCCGATTAAAATTTGATGTTTGACAAATTTGTTGAAAAACCAATGAACTAATAAGTAAAGATAACATTCAAAACTCACTGTTAAAAAATCATACACAAAAATTGAACTTAATGTTTTTTGACGTGGGACTACGTCTAACCGGAATATATGGAGGGTAAAATGAAAACCGAAACACAGAACATGCAGGAAAAAATGAAAGATTTCGAATGCTTATAGCTCGAACATTTCGTACTGGATAGGAGAGATGTTTGCATTACTTGATAGGGAATATTTCTACGCATCTATCGCAACTAACAAAATGTTGTTTTTCATTAGATAAACAATTGAATAACTGTAAAATATTAGGCGTTATCTAAACGCCCTAACTGCATCGTTTTGATTGGCCCGATTTACGGTTTCCCTAACACAGCCATCAAAACCAAGCAGCCTTGGGGAAATAGGCATTGCAAATACATGAAAGTAGGGGTACTTTTGTTCTCATCGAAAAATGTTCCCTAACACAGATTTTAAAACCAAGCAGCGAAATCGGCATTGCAAACACACGAAAGAGCCTAGAGGCGAGTGAACTGAAAAGTTTAAACCCTCTTAAAGCCAAAAAGAAGAAAAAGAACACACGAAAGTAGGGGGAGCTTTTGTTCCCACCGAAATGTGTTCCCTAATAGAGATTTCTAAACCAAGGTGCCTGGAGAAACCGGTATTTGAAATTCATGCAAGTCGGGGGTATTTTTGTTCCGATTGAAATGTGTTTCCCTAACACAGACTTCAAAACCGAGGTTTCTGGGGAAATCGGCTCTGCAAATAAATGCAAACTGCGAGTACTTTTGTCCTCGCTTGCCTTTGTGCAGAGTGGAATATGTCTGTCCTAACATGATCTTCTAAACATAGGAACCTGGGAAAATCGTGCAGCCACTAGAAGCGAATGAACTTCCCAGTTTCAAGCAAATTCGAGATTCGAGAAGTATGTACACTTTTGGGATGTAAACTTCAGAGGGAAATGTAAAATAAAATAATCGTTTGATAATTTTTTTTTGTCTTTATTGGAAAGATTTTCAGCCTTAGGCTGGTTCATCAAACGTTTGATAATTCTTCCGTACATATATTTTGTTCTAGTCATCATACCAAACGTAAAAGGTCCGTCATTAAATTTACTTGTAACGAAGAACAATCAATCACAATAAATGAATTGACTTTACACGGCATTTGTTCATTTTTTCACTCACAGAGCAAATATATTGAACTCAATTGAATTTGGAAACTGTTTCATTCAATCAAGAATTTAATCAATACAAACAAATGATTGCTAAGCTAAGGTAGTTCCACGTGAACCTTGCGGTTAAATCATAGATATAACCCACTAATTTTTTTTTATTGTAGAATCGTTTGACGATAATTGTTTGATGATTCATTCTTGTGCTCGCAGAACAATACATGCTCGAGATAAGCGCAGCTGTCATCCTTAGTGGAGAAAGTTTTGCTACTGATAGCGTCCATAGCGTCACTTCAATACATTGATGCAATGTCAAAGGCACCAACAAAGCCTTTATGATGACAGAAAACAAACAATGTCAACTGCTTGGAAAAAGGCTGAATATTTGCCTCAGCAGAGATTCATTACTAATACTCTCTCGCTATCTCCTGTATATTTATCACTATCACTATCAGCTGTTCATGGATCCAATTGCAGAATGATTCATCGATTGATCTTCTAATCTACCATTTAAAATTACCTTTTACTATAAAATAACGCATCATTATAATATCAGATTATTTTCAGACACAATTCTAGTTCAAGATTTTTCAACCACTTGCAAATGACATGTTTCTCCGTTACGTTACATGCCAAATTTGGTTTTATTTGCTTGATTAATTCTCGAGTAATGCAGAAATTTGTGCTTCATTTGTATGGCAGAACCAGCCCCCCCTTTCCCTTAAGAGACGGGAAGGAGTATCTAACCACCATAGATTCATTTATTGTACCCTAAAACCTCAACATGCCAAATTTAATTTCATTTGTTCGATTAATTCTCGAGTAATGCAGAAATTTGTGTTTCATTTGTATGGCAGCCTCCTCTTAGAAAGGGTGTTGGAGTGTCTCACTACCGTAAAAACATTTATTGCCCCCTAAAACTTCCACATGCCAAATTTGGTTTTATTCGCTTGATTAATGCAAAAATTTGTGTTTCATTTGTATGGCAGCCCCCCTCCCCTTAGAGAGGGGGTTTAGTGTCTTATGATGGTTAGACACTAAACCCCCTCTCTAAGGGGGAATTATTTATAGAAAACTTAAACCTCCATATGTGTAATTTGGTTTCATTTGCTTGAATAATTCTCGAGAGATTTAGAAATTTGTGTTTCATTTGTATGGCAGACCTCACCCCTCCCTAAGAGAGGGGGAGGGGTATCTAACCACCATAAAAACATTTATTGTACCCTAAATTTTCCATATGCCTAATTTGGTTTAATTTGCTTGATTAGTTCTCGAGTAATGCAAAAACTCGTGTTTCATTTGTATGACAGCCCCTCCTATGAGAGGGGGGAGGGGTATCTAACCATCATAGAATCATTTGTTACACCCTAAAACCTCCACACGGCAAATTTCAGTTCACTTGCTTGATTAATTCCCGAGAAATTTAGAAATTTGTGTTTCATTTGTATGGCAGCCCCTCTTAGAAAGGGGGAGGGGTCTCAAACTGTCACGAAAACCTTCCCCGGCTCCAAAAATCCCTGCGTACCAATTTTCATGTCGATCGGTTCAGTAGTTTCTGAGTCCATAAGAATCAGACAGACAGAATGACAGAAAGACAGAAAGATAGACAGACATTACTTAATTTTTATATATATACAGGGTTTTCCAACTTTAAATTCCGAAAGTAAATTGAAATAAAACACACTTAGAATTCGAATTTCGATGAAACTTTTATTTATTTCGGCACATATGGGGCGGTATCTCGGTCATAACTTCACGAATGTTGTCTATCAAATTTTCAAGAGTTTGCGAAGAGTTGGCATAGACACGGTCTTTCGCATAACCCCACAAAAAAATGTCTAGCGGGTTCAAATCGCATGATCTGGACGGCCAATTGGCATCACCAAAACGCGAAATTATGCGTCCTTCAAATTTTGTTCGCAATATGGCCACATTCGGTCGTGTTGTGTGACACGTGGCGCCGTCCTGCTGAAACCACATGTCATCCGTATCCATATCTTCAATTTGTAGCAAAAAAAAAGTCGGTTAACATGCGGCCATAGCGCTCACCATTCACAGTTACCGTCTCGCCGTCCTTATTTTCAAATAAATACGGCCCGATGACTCCACCAGACCATAATGCGCACCAAACAGTGACTTTTGGCGGATGCAATGGCCTCTCAACAATCGCGTGTGGATTTTTTTAGCCCCATATACGGAAATTTTGGGTGTTCACATAGCCACCGAGCTCGAAATGTGCCTCATGGCTGAAGAAAATTTGATGCGAAAATTCAGCATTTTGCTGCTGTTGTTCGTTCGCCCAATCGACGTATGCCCGACGCATTCCATGGTCACCACGCTCTAATTTTTGTACCAGTTGGACTTTATATGGATGTAGGTGCAAGTCCAAATGCAAAATTCGCCACAATGATGTGTTTGACAAGCCCAATTGCTGAGCACGCCGTGGAATCGAAACATTCGGGTCATCCTCCACACTGGCAGCAACAGCAGCAATATTTTCGGCCGAACGCACATTATGTTGATGCACAGGTTTTACAATATCCGCTACGGATCCAGTTTGTTCGAATTTACGCACTACATTAGCGATTGTGTGCTCTGTATGCCGTCCATGATGACCAAAATCCGTCCGTAATGCTCGAAAAACATTTGCCGGTTTTTCATCATTTTTATAGTATAATTTAACAAAATTAATGCGATGCGATGCTAAAACGATCCATATTGTAAAATGGCAGACATTCAACTAACGATATGACGCTTTGGTTGACAGTTATGTCAAACGGTTGCCAGCACAGGGCTGTATACTTTCGGAAGCCCGAAATGGAAAACCCTATAGATTACAAATGGGGTTTCAGCGTAGCGAAGATGCACTATTTTTACGTACGGCTTATGAAGCACGCACGTACGCACACAAGTATCCATATATCGATGGCTTGAAGCAACTAAACACATTTATCTCTGTTTTGCGCTCTTCTCAACAGAAGCCCTTTCTGTTAATATTGCCAGTCTAGATTAGATTAGCTGCCATCCTTATTAGAGAGAGTTTTCTCACCGTCATGCGAAACCAAAATTCCAAAACAGTTTGATGCAATGATTGCAATGCCAGAGACATCAGCGAGTGAGTAATTTGGTCGCGTCCATAGTTCAGTCCGAAACGAAGACATGTGATGGCGCAAAACAAGGAAGAACAAGCGATGTTCATTGATTCATATCTAGAACGATACTGAAAGTTTGCCTTTCGCTCATTTCCTTGTTGAATTAAAGCGACTTTAAACTTCTTCAGTTCATTCGTCACTAGCCTTCAAAAAAGGCCCTTGGAAAACTCTACTCTTTCCTTATATTACTCCTCCACCCCCATTGCCTCGAGAAAATCATTCGATACCTCGCCGTCCAGCTCGCCCAGCAACGGTGTTGTCCAGTCGGTGTCCTCGCGAAGAATGAAGTTTGCCTCAGCAAGATCCTCTGTGAATACTCTAGGCAAGTATTTCCCTTCGTTCTTCTTCGTTTCCTTCGTTCACGGAGACTTTACATCTTACGATTTCTCCTTCGTTGCTCGTCGATAAGTTGCTCGTTATTGACAGCTCTGTTCGGGAGAGCACACAAATGGACAGAACAAATGTATGAGGAAATGAAAATGCTTCCAATTTTCATCAATTTAAACCATATAGAGACTATGGGATTGTAATGTATAGCATATCAAGCAAATCTTAGGGAATTTCCGATTCGTTTGGTATGTAAATCGCCAGAATTCGTTCACGGCAACAATAGTTATTAACGTTAACTTTATTTCAAAGAAACGTGACCTGTTTTCTGATTTGGCACCCTTAATGAAATACGTAGTTCTACGTCAAAACTCTTCGATATTTTTTGTATATTTTTATTGGAAAACACATAAAATTTAGCGAAATTTGACGTATTGTGGTACCGTGTCGGACTCACTAAAATGGTGATATGAGAGTTTGAAAATTTATAATCTTCTTTCTGTATTATAGTGACACTTTTGGCTGGTTCGTCACTTTTACTTCCATTTTTGGAAAAATATCGGAAGTGAGAATTGAACTCGTGACCCTTAGCGTGAGAGGTATGGATGTTACAACTACGCCAGATCGCCTCTTCTTTTATGAAATTTGAATACTTTTTGAAATCGTAACCATTTAAGAAAAGTAACATTAAAAGTAGCATCTAAATGTGAAACAACATGAAAAACTATTTATAACGTTTTATCCTAGGACCAACCGTTCTCGAGATGTAACAAATTTCTTATAATGAAAATAATGTTAGTAAAATGTCGAAACCTCAGTCGTAGTGTTCAGCAGCAGTAGGGGAAGATGGCCCTGATCTGACATCCTAAATTGCAACGCCATTCATGATATAAAATTCTTATTTTTTGGCGACTTCGGCATTTAAATGTGTGGTATAACTTTGTTTTCTAATGGTCGATGGAGTTCATGAGTGCTAAAAATATGGAAAACAGAGACCAAATCGGTGAACGCTAAACGCTCACTGCTCACCGTTAAACGAGAAACGCTCAACGTTCAACGATCAACGGTCTACACGCAAACCCAAACGCCCACACACAGATATGCACACACAAACACATAGACGCAAATTCATGTTTCAAAACCTGTTCATGTCGTCGGCGGCGGATGGGAGTAAATCAACGGCTCATGCGAGCCATTGATGAAAATCACGTGAGTGAACGTGTTGAATAACTACGAAGCAAAAACAGAGGGTCGATTTAGGATTTTTTTAGGGTCGGTTCAGGGCCTCCCCGACTTTTTTTTTAAAAAATAACCGCCTGCCATGTACATGTAAACAGGTAAATTCAATTTATATAAGGTACACCGGTACACCCTAAAAACCATTATTTGAAAAATAATTTGCCCTATTTTTCTTGTTTTTTATTATTTTTCAAAACGAATTACACACATCCCTACTATAGTCAATTACCTATATCTTTTCCCGACCCGTCCATGACGCGATGAGCAGCTGTTTCAATTTTCTCCGATGCTTGAAGTATTCCATCATCACGAAAGGATCAGCTTCTCGTTTCCGTGCAACCAGAACGACTTTGAGCTTTTTTGTAGCGATCGATGATGCCGGCGCTTAAAATTCTGGAAAAAATCAGTAAAATATACGTGATTTGTTTTTGAGTTTTAGGTTACATTAGCATCATTTTCTTAGTTCAAAAACAAAATCCAGATGTCTCACCGATCGTTTACGTTTTGCGTTAGATCGCCAATATGCCCAGTGAAATGAAATTAAAGAATTGTTTTGACGTGGGACTACGTCTAACCGGAATATAAGGGGGGTAAAATGAAAACATAAACACTGAACATGCAGGAAAAAATGCAAGATTTCGAATGCTTATAACTCGAACATTTTCTACTGGATCGGAAAGATGTTTGCATCAATTGATAGGGAATATTTCTACGCATCTATCGCAATTAATAAAATGTCATTTTTCATTAGATAAATAATTGAATAACTGTAAAATGTTAAGCGTTATCTAAACGCCCTAACTGCCTCGTTTTGATTGGCCCGATTTACGGTTTCCCCAACACAGACTTCAAAACCAAGCAGCGTTGAGGAAATCGGAATTGAAAATACATGACAGTAGGGGAACTTTTGTTCTCTCCGAAATATGTTCCCTAACACAGACTTCAAAACCAAGCAGCATTGGCGAAACCTCTTGTTCCCACCGAAATGCGTTTCTCTTCACAGATTTCAAATCCAAGGAGCGTGGGGAAGTTGGCATTGCTACTACATGCAAGTCGAGGGCAATTTGTTCCGACTAAAATATGTTTCCCCAACACAGGCTTCAGAACCAAGGTGTCTAGGGAAATTGGAATTGCAAATTCATGCAGGTCGGGAGTATTTTTGCTCCGACTGAAATCTGATTACCTATAAAGACTTCTAAACCAAGGTGTCTGGGGAATTGAATTCGGAAATTGTTTCATTCAATCAAAAATTCAATCAATACATACAAATGATTACTAAGCTAAGGTAGTCCCACGTCAACCTTGCGGTTATATCATAGATATAACCCACCCATTTTTTTTTCAATGTGGGTTTTCAGGCGGGAGCATTTGTTATAACCCACTCTACATTGTTTTGCCAGATTGGTCCCAACAAATGGTGTCGACAACAGTGCCGATGTCGTACCATTTTGCAATGAGTTTGTCGACCTATCCTCCGTATTTGACAACCAATTATGGGCCAACACTGTGCCAATCTGGCACCGTATCGACCAACTGCTTTCCTCTCATGTTTGTTGGTATTTAGGAGAATGAAAAAAATAAAGAAAAAAAATCACTTTTATTGGTAACATTTTATCAAACTTAAAACACTACCTGGAACATAATACTAATTCATGTAACTCAATAACTACAATTACATTATTCATTTTCGTGTGCTATTATAATAGAAATTGATGCACTATTTGTTCTACTACTGGTCGGAACTATCATATAGGATATTTAAGATCCTCTGCGTATTTCACTATTGTGAACTCCTTATTGCCTAGCATCGAGCTTACTTTTGGTCATACAAAAGATTAATTATAATGATCTATATAGCAATATGAATGCGGAAATGAATACTACATAGTACTCGTATTGTTCGGGTTTTGTTTGTTCAAAGCAACCTGATAATTATGCGTGATTCTTCTGTGGGATAACACAACTACTAAGACGATTGAACTTGTTAAATCTTGGTACAATATAGAATTGAATTGTGTCACGGAATATTTTGTTTCCCATCGAAAACATTTCGTGCTGTAATGCCAGTTGAAAGAACTTCTCATAGTTTTTATTTATTTTGGGTTGCATTGTTCGAACCCGGACAGAAGCGCTCTGAAAAAAAAAACACACATGTAATGTTTTTTCATCTATAAATGTTTCATGAAACTTACCTCATTTCATTGTTAGGCGTTATGCATTAGGCGTACATAACGTTCAAAGTATTGTGTTAAGATCAAGAATGATGGAGATTAGTATAGATGTTATAACGAGATTTTTCTCATCGCATTTCTCTAGTTCCAGCATCGGTTTACCAATACCTAATAACACTGCTAAAGAGTGCTTTTCGGAATATGTTGAAGAATTCTGAAATAAGCTGAACAAGCGATGTTGCACTTCTACTGACCTGTTGCAATTGTAATGTCCTGCTGTATAATGTCCCGAATCTGAAGCTCAGAATAAAAATTTCAATTGATATTTATAACAACAGGTATCCTTTCAACTCATAATTTTAATTAGCCAGCAACTAATACTTCTCGAAGTGCTCCGCAGTTCCAGTTGGTTTCCGAATACTCCTCAGAAATTGCTCTTATCGAATGACTTGTTGGGTGAAAGAATTCAGTTTGAATTTGTTGATTTGAATGCGTTATAATCTTTTACCTATCATGGTAGTTCCCTATGATTTATAACAATGAGTAATGTTCTATTTAGCGGTCTCTCCTTCTTGTCGTGGAATAACAAATTGCAAAACTAGCAGTACATTTCCTTATACCTCCACGTACTGCATCAAAACCGACACATACAAAAAGCGCACGAATTATTTCAACACTGTATAAACTAGCAGTGTGTTCCTGCTCTCTCAGCAACATATGGGAAAGTTTGTGGATTGCTGAAAATGGAACTAATAATAATATTACAATAACAATTATTATGTTGAAAAAACTTACACTCATTCGTTCTGCCCGTTTTTGTTTGTTTGGATGACAGTTTAGCAATGGTGGGAAGAGGCAAAGATCAGTGATGCCGTTTCGCTCAGCTCGATTTATCGAATTATAAACTATGGCAGTGCTGCCTACGGCCGACACCGTGATTTTAAACTGGGAACTTCGCGGAGCACAAATTTCCCGCGGAGCACCATTTGAAAACCCCTGCCCTAGACTAATGAAGAAGAGGTGTGATAACTGCAAACTGCTACTTGCCTAATTATTTTCTAGCTGTTAGTACATTATTTTGTTTGATCAAAATAACTTAAAAGTTTTTTTTTTACTTATTTTATTAATTACCTAAAATGAAATGTGATATTTTAATATACTGTTTGGCAGTTTTTGTGTGAAAATAATGCAAAGTACTTATTTTTATTTGTTTATTTTCGACATCTAAAAAAACATTTAACTCATTTTCCGTATAAGTCAAAAATTAATATTTTCTTTTTTTTAAGCATTGAACGCTAGAATGAAGGGGACAGGAAAAAGTCACAGGAGGGTTGTGTCCAAGACACGACCGCATAGTTGACGTAGGATTCCGTTAGGCTATCTGCTGCATGCTGATTTTGGATATGTTTGAAGAATTACATTGTTAAACTCTTCAATAATGATTTGGGTCCGTTTTATCTGGTTGTTAGGTATTGTTTGTTCATTTCACCAGTGTCCATAAGCGAGTGATAATGATAGAGCCGTACCAAAGCCACCCTCTGTAGTCCTGGACGAGATGGCTCCTGTGTTATGTATGGATGAAATAAAGAAAAAAAGCTCATCAAAGCAATATAAGATAATTATCATTATCGAACACAATTTTTCTTACCCGAAAAAAAAGTGTTACTATAGTATAGAGAAAATATATTTGAAATGGAAAAGTAATTTCATTCATAATTTTTTATTTTCTGAGTGTTTATTCAACCCATTTCCTTTTTTTTTAAACCAACGGACACGATGCTGCATGCCTCAATGCGAATTTCAATAATGCTAACAGCATCCAATACGATATGTAATCAAATCACTTTCTCGAATATTTCTTCATTTTTCCAATTTTGCTCGTCGCATGAACTTTCCTTGGGAGAAAAAAAATCGTTTCATATTTCAAGTCATTTTAACACAATAGCTACCATACACAATTTTACACTTACAGTTGTGCTAAAAGTTTTACGAAGCAACCAACATAAAAGTTCCAAATTTAAATTTTATTTATATTCTATCAAGCATAAGTTCTATTCAGTTCATTGAAACATCATTCTTCAATCAACCCATCGAAAGATTCTTATTGGAACGGAAAAACACTCGTTCATCGCTCCCAACTTATTCGCCAGCACGTATGCAATCAGCAATGCACAAGCTAGTTACAATGAACACTATCCATTTGTGCGCGTCGTTATTTAAAATATCGAGGGTATTTACATGCTGATTTCCCCCAGACACCTAGGATTTGAAATCTCTGTTAGGAAATACATGTCGGTGGGAAAAAAAGCTCCCCCTACTTTCATGTATCTGCAATGCCGATTTCCGCCAGACAGCTTGGTTTTGATGTCTCTGTTAGGGACCCGCCGCATGTGTCGTCAATTTCGACCAATCAGAAGTAGGTATTTCCGTTGGGATATGGGTTGAGATTTTTCAATTGTTCGATAGTTAGTTTCATGACATATATTATTTTATTCAATGTAAAAAATTGTTATGGAGTGCCGAAATTGATTGACGCAAAAATCTCATCAATCCATCGTGAAATGACTGAGCAATAAGCATTTGAAATTGGACAATTTTCACGATGCGCTCGATTTTCGATTTTCAATTTGTACCCCAACATGTTCCCGAAAGACGTAATCCTACGTCAAAAGGTCACCATACAACCAAAATATCAACGTTGTGACTCCTTTTATTTGGCACTACCAAAAAATTTGATAAGTAGCGTCATTCCCGATATCAGTTCGGTTCAGGATGACCTGTCGGATTAGAACTACCCTATGCATTTCATATATTTCACGAGCATGATTTTAATTATAGAACCCAATTCTTTATTATATAACCCATTTATTTATTATATAACCAATTTATTTTATCTCGAGAGTGGTTGGTCCTGACGGGCGGACAGAGAGAACACCACAGCGGAATACAGCTTCCGGAATTCGGTACAGAAAACAATTACGCACGCGAGAATACTTTCACTAACTATTTTATTGAATTGAAGAGAAATATACACGAACGAACTTGCTTCGTTAAACGTTTGGTTACGAATGATTTTTCTCTATCTACGAAGGGTGATGTGTCAGACATGGAAACACCAAGGTTAAGCCAAGATGTGTAAATGGTGAAGAGGTGGATCGTTGTATTCCGACAATTCCGACAGGTCCTAGGTTGAAACTGTGGCGACTGTAGGCATCGCACCCTACATGACCACATCCATCAACCGAACACGCTGACCACGCGATCGCACAATAGACATTGTGCACACATTATATTGGACAGTGTCCCATACAATCAGTCTTACACGCTTCGCCCATCGGGCCTTTGTACATAAATATTCTTTAGTAATAAACTGACTATCGTTCTGAACAGAAGTCTACATTTACTTATCGAGAGGTCCCCCAAAAAACGTTATACGTTGTTTTTCATATTGAATCACATTTGGATCCTTTTTCCCTTATAACTTTTCTCAAATGGTTACGATTTCACAAAGTATTTAAATTTCGTAAATTTTCAGGAAATCTTATTTCCTTTTATTGAGTCTGACACGGCACCACTATACGTCAAACTTTGCTAAATTAGATGTGTTTTCCAATAAAAATATATGTAGGATAACGTTAGGCATGTTTAATAGTGGTTCCATCCGAGAAAAAATGTCGTACCATTTTCCAATTTAATTTTTTAAATCTTCGTTTGGCTTGGTTTTAAGGTTTAAGGGTGTATTATGCGGTAAAGTTTTGTTCGCCCACAGAAGAGGAACCATTTGGTGCTGCGAAACTGTAAGCTTGATAACAATAAATGAAATAAATTGTATTTTAATTTTTGCATACTGTGTGGGGTGATATGGACACGTTTCTGTGGGGTGAATTGATCATACAGGTTTGAATTTTATCTTTGATCTAATTAATTCCGCGGAATTCCATAAAAAGGTTGGATAGACAACGTTGGAAGAAGGAGGAATTTGAAAGAGCAACACAGTCCATCAAGGACGGATTTTTTTGTACAAAGCATCGAAAGCGTTCGAAAATGTACAACACTGAAGAGATTCATGCAAAATTCGTCGGCTGCTTCAAATGGAACCATTTTTGCATCTCAGCAGGAATTAGAGATGATCAATATTCTCGACCTGCAAAATCAGCTATATGGTTTGATGTCACATCAGTATTGAAAACTGAATCATTTGACCCAGAAAGAATATATTTCTTGCTGCTGTCGGCAGTTCTTTCGAATCACAAGTCGTTGAAAACGAATCTAATTTTTTCCTGAGTAATGCTTCCGACATCGATACCAAACGCGATTTAATGATACGGTGGCAACCGTGGCTCTCGATAATTAGATAATAGAAGGGTCTGGAGGCATTGGGTGGAAAATCAATTACACAAGGGACTGCAATTGATTGATAGCAATTTCTCACATTCCGTTTTCGCCCCGCCGAAGTTTCAGCCTAGTTGATCGAATTTCTTGGTCCGCACCTACGTACCGTTTGGCGAATCGTTTTTTGACGTGGGACTACGTCTAACCGGAGTATATGGGGGGTAAAATGAAAACCTAAACACAGAACATGCAGGAAAAAATGAAAGATTCCAAATGCTTATAACTGGAACATTTCTTACTGGATCGGAAAGATGTTTGCATCAATTGATTTATTTATATTTCTACGCTTCTATCGCAATTAATAAAATGTTATTTTTCATTAGATAAACAATTGAATAACTGTGAAATATCAAGCGTTATCTAAACGCCCTAACTGCCTAGTTTTGATTGGCCCGATTTACGGTTTCCCGAACACAGACTTCAAAATCAATGTACCTGTAGGAATCCGCTTAGCAAATATACATGCAAGTAGGGAGTATCTTTGTTCCAACCGAGCTGTGTTTCCCTAACACGGACTTCAAAGTCAATGTGCCTGGGGGAATCCACTTTGTAAATACAAGAGAGTCGGGGGTATTTTTGTTCCGACTGAAATGTGTTTCCCTAACGCAGACTTCAAATCCATGGAGCGTACGGAAATTGGCATTGCAAAAATTGGTATTGAAAATACATGCTAGTCGGGGACATTTTTGTTCCGGCTGTAATGTGTTTATCCAACACAGACTTCAAATCCAAGGAGCGTGGGGAAATTGGCGTTACAAATACATGTAATTCGGGGGCATTTTTATTCCGGCTGAAATGTGTTTATCTATTACAGACTTCTAAACAAAGGTGTCTGGGGAACTCGGAATTGCAAATACATGCAAATCGGGGGCATATTTGTTCCGACTGAAATGTGTTTGTCTAACACAGACTTCAAAACCAACATGTCATCATACCAAACGTAAATGGATTGTCATTAAATTTACTTGTAACGAAGAACATAATCCATCCAAATGCATGAATTGACCTCACATGGTATGATACAATCGTTTTACTTACAAGGCAAATATATTCAATTCAATTGAATTCGGAAATTGTTTCATTCAATCAAAAATTAAATCAATACAAACAAATGATTGCTAAGCTAAGGTAGTCCCACGTCAACCTTGCGGTTATATCATAGATACAACCCAACCACTTTTTTTCAGGGCGACTTCTCCAATGAAATTGCCCACGGGAGGATTCTGAACTCCACGCTCCCGCTGCTCACCTAGGGTCGCGTCCGAATCGGTGTTATTAACCTGAGCGAATACATCTTCCCGAGGACATCCATCGGCAATTGCCGCGAACAAATGGGCCACAACGCGCAGCGTCCAGCTCCAATTTCAAAGGTCCGCCGTTTTATCCTTGCAATGGAACTTGCGGAGTGAAGATTTATGAAATGTACTTCCCAAGCTAAGTGACGAAGTAATCTGCAGGGATTGGGCTGCCTGGCTGCCATCGTTCCCGAGTTCGCTCTTGAAAAATGGGACCTTTGGGCAGAGTTGAAGGGCACTGTCTAGCCGAAGGGTGACGGTGGGTGTCCTTCACATTTTTTGGACTCGTTTGTCGCTGGAGGGTTGACAAATGAAGTAAATTATTTAGCAGGCAGCAGATGGTGTCGGAAACGAATTGCCGTGCGTGTGATTGTGTATGGTGTGGACCTTGACCTTTTTTTTGTCGCGGGAAGTTATGTCAATTATGTAGAGATGCTTGACGGAGCTGAAATTCAATCCGGGGGAATGTTATCCTGTCACTGGCAGTTAACTCGAAAGCACCCAATCGGGTACATATGTTTACAACGCTTTTATTGGCCTTGAGAATCACATTAGCACTATATCAAGTTGGAAAAATCGAACGGTAACGAAGCGAGCGCGCGATAAGCGCCAATACGCGAAACTCGAATAAAAACGAGCGACCAAAAAAGAAATAAAGCTCTTATCGCGTCCCGCTGCACGGAAAAAAGTAGCAATTTTTTATTCCCTTTATTTGGAATCGTGCGAAAATAGCAGCACCTGTAAAGGAAACGTTGCGAAAAACAACTTTAAGTCTGGCAGAATTTGATTTCTGCCAGATTACACATCAACAAACAAGTCGGCGAACTGTTTGCAAACAACCGCAAAGTGCGCCACCATTTTTCATTGAAAAGATTTTAACCTGCTTTATTATTTTTTCTTTGAGGGGAAACTTCGCCAAGTGTTCTTTCACTGCGTTTGTTTTTCATCACCTTGAGCTTCCAGGAATGGGGTTTATTTTCTCTGGCGATGCGTAGTTGGATGTATTTTTAGTGTTGGAGGAGTGAACGTTTCCAAAGATTATTTTAAATTGAAAATATTATCGCGGTTAAGACAAAAGCATAGTCTGCAGCGAAATGCCAAAGGTTCTGTCATTGGTTTGGAAAATTATACCTTAAAAAAATAGAAAATTTTTAATGTAAAAAGGTAGATATAAAAATATCTATATATTTTCTTCATGCAGATTTGTAATCGTTTGGGCCACTACACCGCTTCGCCTTCTCGACAGAATTCTTCGCCGATTGCAAATTTTGATGAGAACTAGCACAGGCACGCTCCTTCAACTTGGTCCAAAATGAATAATCCAGTTGAGGTCTGGGCTACCGGATGGCCAATCATTTGCTAGCCACATTTTTGAACCGATTTTGGTGTTTTTTTTTTCATCGTTCTAATGGTTTTGTTTTAAATCTGGGAGTCAACAAATGACTCACATATCGCCTGAACAGCAAAATACGACTTATGCTGCGTTCGGAAACGTTCATTTCGATTGCTAGACTCTTTTGTTTACGGAGAGGGTTGGACCGAACGCGCTCACGAACGGCCATCCTTGCCATCCATTGTGCAACCGTACCGACCTCGGACACCTCTCTGTGGGCCTATAGTCCACATCAGCTGTACCGTAGAAGTGTACGGAACAAGAATCATTCATTGATAGAAAGCGGTTTGAGCAACTCGTAGGTCTGTTTCACCATGTTCCCACACTCAAATAACGCGTCAATTGCCACACACTACTTGTACAGATCGAGCTTCATCGTTAGTAGGAAACTGACAGAACTTATAGAGCAATTCCACCCCAAATCAACCGGCAGTTGACCCGACCATCTCCGATTTTTTGATAGAATTACGTCTTTCGAGTAGGGGGAGCTTTTGCTCCCACCGAAATGTGTTTCCTAACAGAGACATCCTAACCAAGCTGCCTGGGGGAAATCTACATTGAAAATACATGAAAGTATGGCAAGCTTTTTTTATTAGTTCGTTTATTTTTACAGGCTCAGTTACATAAGTTTAAAGGAGCCGAATTCTTAACTAAACATATCAACTAAATCTATATATCTATGAACAATTTTCCTTAATTCTATTGTTAATAAGGTAGAGAACCGATTACTCGCAGTTGACTCGAGTTTAGAAGGGTGACATATTTTTATCAGGAAAAGGATGGGATATAAGGATATGTTGACAATGTTCACACTCACACTCTCACTCACACTCAGCACACTCAATTCCTAAACCTATCTTATATCTACTATGTATTTACATTTCAACTTATTCTATTGTTAGTAAGAAGAGAACCGATTGCTCGCGAAGGAGGGAGAGCTTTTGTTCTCACCGAAAAGTGTTCCCTAAAAGAGACATCAAAACCAAGGTGCCCGAGGGAAATCGGCATTGCAAATATATGCAAGTTGGGGGCATTTTTATATTGCAAGTAAGGTGAACGATGCGATTAATTTTAGCAAATGAAATTTAAATTTGGAACTTTAAAGTTGGTTGCTTCGTGAAATTTCATATCAATGACCGATTGTGTATTGTGAAAAATTCAGCACAAGTGTAAGTGTAAAATTGTATATTGTAGCAGTTGTGTTAAAAATGACTTGAAATATGAAACGATTTATTTCAATTTTCATAAATGGAAACCAAGGTGCGTTCCCGCTCGAGAACGGGTCGTTGGGCTAAGCTGTCTGTTTTGTTGTGTTCATTTTCACCCAAGGAAAGTTTATACGGCGAGAAAGGTTGGGAAAGTGAAGAAATATTAGAAAAAGTGATTTCCCATATGCTCTACATATAGTATTAGGTGTTGTTAGTCCAATTAAAATTTGTTAAATTAAAGTAAATTAAAGTAAAAATTTTAAAAGGAAATTACCTTTCAATTTCAAATATGTTTTCTCTATATCAAAGTAACATGTTTTTACTGATGAGAAAAATTGATAATTGTGTTCGGTATTGGTAATTATCTTATATAACATTGCTGAGTTTTTTCTCTTTATTTCACCCATACATAACACAGGAGGAATCTCGTCTAGGATCACAGAGGGCGGTTTTCATCATATCTCGTTCCACTTCAGTATCTTTTATCTGATAGGCACTATCCAACGATTGTTTACCATCCTTCTGTCATCATCACTCGGTAAACACTGGTGGAGTGAAACAAAAATACCCATCAACCAAACAAAACGGCCCTTTTCAGGGCCCCCGAATCATTATCAAAGAGTTTAACGATGTAATTCTTCAAACATATCCAAAATCAACAGATAGCCTAACGGAATCCTACGTCAACTATGCGGTCGTATCTCGGACACAACATTCCTGTGACTTTTTGAAACTTGGTACAAATGATGGAAGCTTCCCAAATTCACAATTTTCATTGTCATATGATCAATTTTTATTACGACTGATTTTTTATAAAAAATGTGCTGTTTTTTTTGGCAGATTTGGGGTGGAATTGCTCTATGATGAATTTTGTGATGAATTTTTGCATTAAACAACATGTTTTAGAAAATTTACATCAGTCAGTGATATATGCGTTGAATGTTTTGTGTTTTTTCGTAACATATGAGAAAAATAAATTATTTCTGATTGAGCGAGAGATAAAATTCATAGATTCCGATTTAGAGTACCAACATGCATTCCACAAATTATGGAAATAAATCCATCTCTTTCGGTCGCATTATAATGATCGCGCTATAGTGGATATAGAATCACTCAGGGAATTCTGTAATCTTTTCTCTGACATTATCTTCGTAGGCAGTATTTAGTTGTACCGGTCGCTACCCAAGTAAGTCGCACCAAGTTTCTATTCGAGTTAGGATGTAATTAGAATATTCCACGAAATAAAACGGTCAGAAATATAAAAGAAGTTCAGTAATTTAAAACGGTTTACGGTTTCCTATAGTTTGTCCGACTTCGCGTATCAAACGCCTCCCTTTTCAACGACTGTTGCTGGACGCTTCCGGAAACTGCCGCATGCACGTTTTACAATGATTCGATCCGTAGATGTCATCACCTCCATGATCTTAGCTTCCAGCGACCTAAGGGCGGTGTGAGGCGTTCTATTGATATCCCGCTCGACGACGCCCACCACAAAATAATCCAGAGGATTGATATCGAGACTACTAGGGGGGCAAATTTCCATCTCCCAAAACTCCGAAACACTTTCCATTACCATTTTCCAAGCCATTACTGGGTTTTCTGGGCATTATGAACAGGTACTCCGTCTTGTTGAAAGATTAATTGACGGCCAGCAGCAACGTTCTTCATCCACGGGATGACAACATCCTGCAGAACCCTCAACTAAACATCGGCTGTTACCTTTAGCCCTTGTTCAAATAAAAACGGGGGCATTACATTCCCCTCGCTGGAGACTACGCCTAGAATCATCACATGGATCTGAAACTTTGTTGACATGACAACCTGACTACGATCTGGTGCAAGCCACCTGTCATTCTTTCGATTCACCTATTGGTCCTGTTTGAAGTTTTTGTTCATCAGAGAAAAAGATTACAGGTTAAGTGTGATGAGGATGCTTCAACTGACTTCGTTTGTTTACATCCGACACTTAACAGTATAAGCTATCCATTACTGCCAGATATACAGTGACTCAAATCCGTAATCGTACTCCACCATTCAAATCTCTTTTCTCTTCTTTTGAAAGTCGAAAACAAGCTTTCAGAACATTCTATTTAGATAAAATTATAGTGTCATATGAGAGTTGAAAGGTTTGCTATCTGTTTTCGGAATAATGGGTTTTATTTCTCTAAAAATGGCGAATGTATGTACTAATGTTTGAAAATTGACTCAAACTCAAAATCGTATACTGGTTGAAGTCTCTACTCGATTTCGAAGGCGTTGGCCAATTTCCTAATTCCATCATTAGTATGGTATCCCTTGTTCATTGCAACTATATTTAGCTGTTTTTAGCCTTATCTACGAGTTTTTTGGTGTATTCGGAAGGAATATTTATCAATTTTTTCATTGAGTGGTTTTTAAAGAAATTTGATGGTTTCTAAATATCCTACACAGATAACTTCCCTAATTTTTTACTGGCGATGATGTCGGAAGATTATGGAGGAATATGAATAAATTGTGAGCAATTGTAATGTAACCATGGGCGAACTTCATATGTCTTGAGCTCTGGGTCATTGTTTAGGTAGAACTTGAAACCTCGATTCTATCCCATTTTATTGACACTTTGCTTCATATTTTCTTTCAGGATGTTCACGTAAACATTCTGATCCAATACACCATCGATGAAAACCAAATTGCTCATACATGCACCCTCATACCATCCCTCCACCACCACCATGTTCAAACGTTGCTTTCAGATTTTTTTACGTTTAATTCATCGTTGGCTTCTTCCATACGAAACGATAACCATGGGAGCCAAAAATATCAAATTAGGATCCATCTATGGAAATAACATCTTACCAGTAAGACATTGATGTGTTTCATGCTGTTTGGAGAAATCAAATTGGAGTTACTGATTTTTTTTTTCCTGAGAAACGGTTTGTAACTCTGTGCTCGGGCATTCAAGTTGCCCTTCCTAGGCACATTACAAACTTTTTTTTTTGCTCAATTTGGTTTTTATCGATGGTGTAATGGATCAGAATGTTCACTTGAACACCCTGAAGGAAAATATGAAGCAAAGTGTTACCAAAATGTTAAGGAATCGAGGATTCAAGTTATGCCAGGACAATGATCCCGAGCTCAAGACAAATAAAGTTCATATGGTTTCATTACAATTGCTCAAAAGTTATTGATATTTCTTCGCAATCTTCCGACATCAATCCCAGTAAAAAACTGAGAAAGATATCTGTGTAGGAAATTTAGAAACCATAAAATTTCTAAATATAACGATTTTCAAAACCACTTGATGAAAAAAATTGATGAATATTCCTTACGAATACACAAAAAAAACTCGTAGATGAGGCTAAAGACAGCTAAATATAGTTGCAATGAACGAGGGATTCTATCTAATGATGTAATTCGGAAATTGGCCAACGCCTTCGAAATCGAGTTGAGATTTCAACCGGCGTACGATTATGAGTTTGAGTCAATTTTCATACCTTAGTACATACATTCGCCATTTTTAGAGAAATAAAAACCATTATTCTGAAAAAGATAGCAAATCTTTTAACTTTCATATGATACTATGATTTTATCAAAATAGAATGTTTCGAAAGCTTGTTTTCGATTTCCAAAAGAAAAGAAAAGTGATCTGCATGATGGAGTACGATTACGGATTTGAGTCACTGTATCTGAATCTTGTTCCGCAAGCATGAGAAATTGCTATTTGAAATTTACTGCAAAAATTCGTCACGCACCCTGTAGGGTAAATGATCGTGGTTTGTCCGATTTAGGGTGTTTTCACGCAACTAGTAAATGCAAATCGATTTTTCTTTATGAAAATCACATATAATCGATACGAGCTCGGGATTGTTGCAAAGCCCCAAATCCCTAGTTGCTAATATTACCATAAAGTGTTGAAATTATTCAAATTATTATGTTTTTAACGATTTTCCTCAAAGAGGAATTATGATCATGGTTTGATCACCTCTGATCATGGTTTGTCCGGTTTTGGAAATCACCATTTTTGAATGAAAAAAATAGAATTTTCAATTATATGTTTGCATTTCTCATTGCTTGAGTTTACTGTCATTATATTGATCCATTCATAATTTCGGCTTTCTTCAGAATATTGTCTTTTCTTGGGTATTTTAAAAGTGTTCACCTTAACACACTCAACACAGAGAAACTTTATTTTTTCTATGCGCGAAGGACACAATAAACAAACTGCAGCGCGCCAAGCGGTTGCCATAGAAATCATGTGGACAAAACAACATTATTGAATTGGACAACCCATGATCAGAATTGAGTTCATCAAAATGCGTTAATTCAATGGTTTAGCTTCACAATATTTGTAACTTAGCTCGAATGAGGAGCGCATTGAAACAAATAGAAGGTGTATTTTATAATCCTTTAAAACATGTGATTCCGTTAAAATATACCATAAAACTGTAAATCTTGAAAAAGAAAATTTTATTTATATTTTTTGAAACATTCGAATACCTGATTTGACAAAAGTGTGCTAAATTAGAGCATTCAAAAAAGAGGACAAACCATGATCATATTTTCGACTGGACGAATCAAAATCATTTACCTTACACAGTGTGCCAATTGAACTTCGTGAGTGGTGGTAAAAATTAACTTTTAAACAAGTTTAATGATGTTAGTGATAATTTGTTTGCAGTTGCATCTGAATCAGTTCTCAATGAATGGATGACTGAATATTTTGAAAGATTGTAGAAAATTCTTCTTGTAAATGTGTGAGTGGGTGAATATATGCATGTGTGAATAACCGGGCCCCATGGAGTATGCTACTTTGCCCCGGGACTCGCAAACACCTCTTACCTCTGCAATTGACGAATTTACGTAAAGCTGAAACAGCTAATGCGACACCTACATTAGAGCTCAGAGCCACAAAAGTGATGATGTTTGTTTATTATTTAAACGAATTTCATACCAACAAACAAAACATCATAATTTTACTGGCTGCGCCATCTGGTTGTAAATCTAACTTAAATTCGTCAACGGATGTAACAAGAAAGTGAACGATTCTCCGTGTGACGTGCTCATATAAGCTGTCAGACTGAGCTCAAGGGTTGCTATGAAAGAGGTATACATGAATAGTGGGATGAACGAGTATGGTGAGAAAGTTTTCGCCGGCAGTGTTGTCAATATGTATTCTAGAGTCCACACAGTATGGCACATTCATTCATACAGAGAAAACAAAAAATAAACCCTACCGCATCTCCCATCGCAATAACAATTTAAAGGATTTCCGAGCAGGCACCATCTTATGTGTGATTTCAATAACTTTTTTTCAAGGCTATTTTTAAACTATTGAAAGAAGTTTTCGGGTTAATTATTAACAATCACATAACTCTTGGACATTTTATCTTTCGAATGAAATGATTTTCATACCACTGGTGCAGTCTCGCTCAACCGTAGGTTTTTCTTCATATTTTCAGAAAAGGAATTTAAGAAAAAATGTCTCGATTTGTAAGAAATTGTTTTCTTGGAATTCGCCTCATAAAGCGGCACACAATCATATCGTCCATTGTTTTGGCATCTTATTCCATCAAATTTGCATTTGAGTGATCACTGTACCTTTTACCTTCAGTTTTTTCTTGGTAAATGCTTGGTAAATGTATTTCTTCGATTGGTCTGAACTCAGGACAATCGGGTGGATTAAGGATTTTCGGAACAAACTGGCACCCGTTCCCCTTGTATCATGGTGCCACAGCTTCCGCGCTCGGGATCTGGCCACAATATTCTGTTTATAGGGATTGTTTTGGTTGTTCGCTGAATATTGCAATATTGACCATCCGCCATTTTCAGTGTCATTCTACTCAATTCAAGGCATCTTAAAACAATGCACGAAGTGATAGCCAAGCGAACAGAATATAATAATTTCGAAGTTCTACGTCAACGATGTGGCCGTATCCTTGACACAACCCCATACAAATGTTTGTACCACAATTGAGTGCCCTTCATGTCGAGGGGCATTGATTTTGACAAGACGGTGATGAACTTTCCGATTGGACTCCCTCCGAGCCAGCAGAGGTAGTTATGGGTCGCAAACCATATTCAAATATAAATGGTAAAAAATATCTTTCGAATGAATAATGAAGTGAGTTTCCATGATAATTAACACCATTTATAGGTGTTTCATTTCAATTCAAAGTTGTATGCCTCTGGAAAACATCCGATGCGAAGAAAAAAGAGAAAAGAGTAGACATGAAAACTTTCAAATGGTCTTATTCATAACTATGTGAGAATTGATTCTCATTTTCTAAATGTCATTTCGCAAAGTTAGAGGCGAATAAATTTCAAAGTTCAGAACTATATAAAAAAAAAAGAAAGCTGAACACACGCGTTTCAGCAGAGAACGGTGGCATGAAGAGACTCGATTCGTGTATTTCTCCTCAAACGATGGAGCTAAGATGGAAAGGATATCTCTCATTGAAGAAAGCCGAATGAGCAAACGTATGCTTTTGATGAATTGGTTAGTAACCTTATCTGTCAAGTAGATGGTTATACCGAAATTTTTTTCTGGTGTGCGGAAGATCTGATTGCGAGTACCATTATACATGTTTGTACCCCGTTTATGAAGGGTCTGAAGTATCGGCTAGAATCAGGCTTAGGTTTTGCTAAGCTGTCTTGACTCACGAATCGGGAATCTAGTAAGGCGGGAAAACTCATGTAAATTCACAGCTGATACGGACATAGGTATTCCATTCCAGATCGACCAAGGATTTTTCCGGATTGGAAATTTTCTTTACATCTCATGAACAAAATGCGCTCACGTAATGCCTCAATATGTTGATTTGATGAAATTTCTATGTCTGTGACAAAACCAGTCCGTTTTTTTAAAATTTTTATTATCTTGCTTACTGGTTCCGTTGATGCTATAAAGGAACATCCTAATATTTAATTATCATCTTCAGAATTGCCAAAAAATTCACTGACATCAACTGCCACAAACCTCTCTACTGCTCTCTATCTCGCTCTGTTTTAGAGTATGGTTCTGCAGTTTGGACTCCTCACTTCAACAATGGCGTGGAAATAGTTGAGTCTGTTCAACGAAGGTTCGTGAGATATGCACTCCGCAGATTGCCGTGGACGGACCCCTTCCGATTACGGAGTTACGAGAGTCGTTGTCAGTTGATTAACCTGGAACTTTTATCGGTCCGTAGAGATACAGCCAGAGCTCTGTTCATAGCTGATGTTTCGAAAGGACGCATCGACTGTCCCGTTCTCATGGAAAACATCAATATCAACGTCCGACCTCGAGCTCTCCGGAATAATGCGATGCTAAGATTGCCCGTACAACGTACGAACTACAGCATGTTTGGTGGATTTAGTGGTTTGCAAAGATTATTCAACAGAGTGACCATGTTGTACGACTTCCATTCATCCCGAACGCTTCTTCGCCGGAGGATTAGCTCTTTTTTTTCTGAACTAGTTTAATTTACCATAGGTTTTTAGTTTCGATGTTAGTTTTACTCTGTGACGATTTTTCTATGTGACGAACTTATGTAGTGTAACATTTCATGTTTAGATATAAGTAGCATCATTGGGGCCTTCACAGCCTGTTGATGAATAGACAATAAACAAAGATAACTCGTCCAGAAAATTCAAACCATTGTAGGGGCAACCATTATTTATGTTCTACAGGTTGCAACTTAAATTATAAGAGAGGTTCACGACGGTTGTGTCCCATTCACCCGAATACCATCCACCCGAATCACGTTTACCCGAAGCACATTTACCCGAATGTAACACATACCCGAATGACATTCACCCGAATGTAACATATACCCGAATGGACGTTCACCCGAATTCAACGTTTACCCGAATGTGACATATACCCGAATGCAACATTTACCCGGATGGAATGTTTACCAGAATGTAGAAGGAAAAATTCCGACTAATCAGATTATGAGTATTGTCGATTCTCCTGTTACGAAGTTACGAAGTGAAATGAGAAAATGTAATGAGGAAATTCGAAAAAGATGTTGAAGACTTCGCTGTGACATTTTTAGAAATTTTTAGAAACGAGGATAAGGAACCGAGGCGGCACAAAGCCGGTGAGATGACGCAATTCGAGGCAAACCTATGTTCCTCGCGTAGGCAAACCTATGTTCCACTGATTGCCTGGTGTGTTTGAAACATAGGAGACGATCCTTTAGTTTACCTTTACCTTTACGTTTACAGTTTACGTTTACGTTTACAGTTTACGTTTACGTTTACGTTTACAGTTTACGTTTACCTGGTGCATTACGTTTGCCCAGATAATTATGCATGTCATGCATTTTGATTGCCTGGTTGCAAACGTGCTCCAGATAAACGTATGGATCGTCTCCTATGTTTTAAACAAACCGAGCAATCGGTGGAATACAGGTTTGCTTGAGAGAGGCCTCGGCGGCTTGAGACCGTCTCTTTAACTTGTCCTCGTTAGATGGGGTCTTCGCCCTCATTACAGTGATTTCTTTTTTTTTTAATCCAAAAATATATATTTTTATTACGGCGCATATGGCGTCAGTCTAACGGGGCCGGGAGTTCAATATTTCGACAATGTTTGCCTTACTATGTTTGTAATATGTAACCGATTACTCGCGGTTGGCTCGAGGTTAGTATTACAAGTGTTTTCGTAATTGTGATGTTGCTGTCTCCAATGCTCTGTACGTGTGCCCGACACGGGATACTTCCTATTGCAGCTGACCATTAATCAGCAATGCCCCCCTAGTATGTACCTCATATCAATCGTGGTGCATCTCTCTTGATTCGAGGAATCCAGGGTAGAATAGTCACTGGGCGGTACAATCTACAGCTCGTGTAGAGTTGTCATGAGCGGTACAACCTTTGGCTCTTGTTGAATGATCAGTTGACTGCACAACCTTTGGCCCGTGTATCTGTAAAGAGTATGTGTATGTATTGCCGCGACTAAGTAAAAGTTTATAGATCGGATAGGAAGGATATGAAACAGGGACACAACGAAGGAAGCATCATTAAACGTTGACATCGGCGTTTCTGAGGAACAGGTATAGATGAAGCAGAAGATCAGGATCACGGCTACCTAAGATATCCCGGACGGGGATATCCGATTGTCTGCCTTTTGCTCTCAGTGCTCTAGAGAGCTGAGAGCGAGCAGCATGGAACCGGATACATGACCAGACAATACGCTCGATGTCGTGGTAGCCATCGCCACAATCACAAATATTGTTTGCTGCGAGCCCAATGCGATAGAGATGCGCGTTTAGGTTGTAGTGATTGGACATAAGCCAATATATCACGCGAATGGAATCACGACCTACATTCAATCCCTTAAACCAAGCTTTCGTCGAAACCTTAGGGATAATCGTGTGTAACCAGCGACCGAACTCATCTTCACTCCACATGCGCTACCAACTAACGAGTGTGTCCTGACGAGGAATGTGAAAAAATTCGTTATAAGCAATTTGCCTTTCAAAAAGTGTGCCTTCTGAAGCGCCCACCTCAGCTAGCGAGTCCGCTTTCTCATTCCCCGGAATCGAACAATGAGAGGGAACCTATGCTAAGGTAATCTTGAATAATTTTTCGACCAAAACACTCAATAGTTGTCTTATTCTTGTTAGGAAATAAGATGAGCGTTTATCAACTTTCATTGAGCGGATTGCCTCTATTGAGCTGAGACTGTCTGAAAAAATAAAATAATGGTCGATGGGCAATGTTTCAATGATCCCTAGTGCGTAGTATATCGCACACAGTTCAGCGACATACACGGAACAAGGATCTTTGAGTTTGAAAGAGGCACTGGAATTTTCATTGAAGATGCTGAAGCCAGTGGACCCGTTTATGAATGAACCGTCAGTAAAGAACATTTTATCAGATCTAACTTTCCCATATTCTGCCGAAAATATCGGCGGAATAGAATCGGAGCGCAGATGATCTGGGATTCCATGGATTTTTTGTCGCATGGACAGATCAAAAGTGACAGAGGAATTGCAGAAGTATGGGAAGCAAACTTGGTTGGAGATGCCTGGTGAAGGGTGCACTTCAAGGTACTCATGGTATAAAGACATAAAACTTGACTGAGGAGTCAGTTGGAGTAGATTTTCGAAGTTATCAATCACCAATGGATTCATGATCTTGCAACGGATGAGAAATCTGTAGGATAATTCTGTGTACCGAAGAGTAAGCGGGGGTACTCCTGCCAAGACTTCGAGACTCTGCGTATGTGTCGAATGCAAACACCCCATTGCTATACGCAAGCAACGATATTGCATTCTCTCCAGCTTGAGAATATGAATCCTGGCAGCTGATCGGAAGCAAAAACTGCCATATTCTAACACTGATAATATCGTTGTTTTGTACAACTGAATGAGGTCTCCTGGATGGGCGCCCCACCGGTTATTGTTTGGAGAAAATTGATTCTTTGCTGGCATTTCTGTTTCAAATACGCAATGCGCAGAGTCAAAATATACTCCAAGGTATTTGAAAAACATCGAGTGCCTGATCGCTTTGCCGGATAGGTGAAGCTGGAATTGGGCGGGTTCGCGACCATTTCGGTTTTCTCCGTAGAGAATTCGGGGTATCTTGCAAGGGTTTTTGCAGAACGGCGGGATTAGTAGCCGTGATGGAAATAACTCCATCGTCTGCCAGTTGTCTCAGCGTGCAGTTTCTAGTTAGACAATCATCCATATAATTGACGTAAAAACTGAACAAGAGGGGGCTTAGGCAGGAGCCTTGTGGTAGGCCCATAAAACTGTATCGAGAAGATTTCAAGCTGCCATGATTGAAAAACATGTGCTTTTCTGACAGTAAATTGTACAGGAAATTATTCAGAATTGGCGAAAGTCCACGATTATGAAGTTTTTCTGAGAGAGTTTCCATGGAAACTGAATCAAATGCACCTTTGATATCGAGGAAAACGGAAGCCATTTGTTCTTTGCGATTTCAGAAGATAGCAGCGCGAGACAATCATTTGTCCCTCTACCTCGGCGGAAGCCAAACTGCGTATTTGACAGCAAATTGTTTGTTTCGACCCACTTGTCCAAACGAAGTAGAATCATTTTCTCCAACAATTTACGAATACAGGATAACATTGCAATCGGCCTATACGAGTTGTGATCGCAAGCCGGCTTGTTGGGTTTCCGTATGGCTATCACTCTCACTTGTCTCCAGTCATGCGGGACAATATTCAGCTCCAGAAACTTGTTGAACAAGTTCAGCAAACGCTGTTTCGCCAAGTCGGGAAGATTCTTCAACAAGTTGAATTTAATCTTGTCCGACCCAGGAGCTGAATTGTTACATGAGAGGAGGGCAATTGAGAATTCTACCATCGAAAAGTTCTCATAATCGCATTGGAGCGGAATGTCGCGTACGACGTTTTGTGCAGGAACGGAATCGGGACAAACCTCTTGCAAATTCGAAAATCCAACGGTCAGAGTATTCTTCACTTTCATTTGTATGTTTCCAGCCACGCATTCTCCTAGCCGTATTCCAAAGAGTGCTCATAGCGGTCTCCCTTGACAAACCATTGACGAACTTCCGCCAATATCCACGCTTTTTTGCTTTAATACATTTTTTAAATACATTTTTTAATACAATTTTGCTACAGTGATATCAGAATTCATTTCATTGCGAAAAAAAATTCCTGATCAAAATTGCACTTCAGTGCCATAATACGTATGTACCAAAATTGACAGCTTTTAAGTAAACAGGCTGCGTCATCCATAAGAATGGATAAACTTCATAAGAAATTAATAATGAAATACTTCCTTATAATATTTTTTTTTCTGATCAGATATTAATAATGAAATACTTCCTTATAATAAAATTTGCGTATTATTCGAATATATCCTTCTTTCGGGTGAGTATCGCATTTGGGTAGATGTTACATTCCGGTAATTGTTACATTCTGGTAATCGCTACATTCGGGTAAGCGTCACGTTCGAGTAAATGTTACATTCGGGTAAATGTTGTATTCGGGCAAATGTCGCATTCGGGTATTTGTTACATTCGGGTGAATGTGTTACGGGTAACTGCCTCCCGGTGAGTGGGTTTCGTGTGAATGTGACAGAATCGTGTACGACATATGGGCAGTTTGAGTAATATTTCCGTGAGGTCAAAACGATTGAATTAACTATATTTAGCTTCTTTTACAAAGCCACACAAGTCGTCGGTTCATTGACGTAGATCTACGTCTTTCATTTTTTTTACTGGTGAGAAAATTCAAAGCTCCGAAAAGAAGAGCGTTACATTGCAGAAACAAGATTTTGAGCGTTAATGGCTCTTTGCCGGTTGAACCAAATGGTATGACAAACACTTCATTCCAAAGATAAAATATCTACGCGTTAATGCTTGTTACTAATTGATCCAAAACATTGTTTCAATAGTTCGAAAATAGGCTATTGAAATCACACAAATCTGTATAGAAGCCGGTGCCCGCTCGGAAATCCATTTAGTTTTGATTGGGAAGCGAGTGTAGAATGGTCCGCTGACCGGTCTACTGAACAATGGAGGAACAGAAGGAATACTATTACACCTAAACGGCTACTAGGGGAGCCGCGGCTAAGACGGACAGTGGGGGTTGATGGACAGGTGGTTGATTTGGACAGTCATATCTATAATCACATCCAATGCATGATGGAAAGTGAAGGAAAGGAAGGAAGGAAGGTATTGTATTATAGAGACTTTAAACATTTGCAGTTCATTCGTCTCTAGCCTTGAGAAAGGCCATTTGAAAACTCTACTCTATTCTACTCCAGCGCTACCACCTCCGTCCTCTTGCCTTGAGAAAGGCACTCGATCCCTCGCCGTCCAGCCCGTCCAGCAACGATGTTGTCCAGTCGGTGTCCACACAAAGAATGCTGAAAAAGAGGGAAGGGAAGAAGGGATTGAACTCTTTTTTATATTGCTTTCTCTTTTTGTTCTATTTCAGTTACTGGACGCACAAACACTGGGAGAGAATGAAATTATTCCTCTCGCGAGCGATAAACCTCTACGCTTCGTATATTATGAACCTGTCCATATCCCCTCCCACTACATGTCCATTATACCCGCACCAATAAAAATGTTGTACTTTTCGGCTTGTTTTAATTTCAGTAAAAAAAAATTAGTGGGTTATATCTATGATATAACCGCAAGGTTCACGTGGAACTACCTTAGCTGAGCAATCATTCGTTTGTATTGATTAAATTCTTGATTGAATGAAACAGTTTCCAAATTCAATTGAGTTCAATATATTTGCTCTGTGAGTGAAAAAAATGAACAAATGCCGTGTAAAGTCAATTCATTTATTGTGATTGATTGTTCTTCGTTACAAGTAAATTTAATGACGGACCTTTTACGTTTGGTATGATGACTAGAACAAAATATATGTACGGAAGAATTATCAAACGTTTGATGAACTAGCCTAAGGCTGAAAATCTTTCCAATAAAGACAAAAAAAAATTATCAAACGATTATTTTATTTTACATTTCCCTCTGAAGTTTACATCCCAAAAGTGTACATACTTCTCGAATCTCGAATTTTCTTGAAACTGGGAAGTTCATTCGCTTCTAGTGGCTGCACGATTTTCCCAGGTTCCTAAGTTTAGAAGATCATGTTAGGACAGACATATTCCACTCTGCACAAAGGCAAGCGAGGACAAAAGTACTCGCAGTTTGCATTTATTTGCAGAGCCGATTTCCCCAGAAACCACGGTTTTGAAGTCTGTGTTAGGGAAACACATTTCAATCGGAACAAAAATACCCCCGATTTGTATGAATTCGCAATGCCGATTTCCCCACGCTTCATGGATTTGAAGTCTGTGTTAGGGAAACACATTCCAGTCGGAACAAAAATACCCCCGACTTGCATGAATTTGAAATACCGATTTCTCCAGGCACCTTGGTTTAGAAATCTCTATTAGGGAACACATTTCGGTGGGAACAAAAGCTCCCCCTACTTTCGTGTGTTCTTCTTCTTCTTTTTGGCTTTAAGAGGGTTTAAACTTTTCAGTTCACTCGCCTCTAGGCTCTTTCGTGTGCTTGCAATGCCGATTTCGCTGCTTGGTTTTAAAGTCTGTGTTAGGGAACATTTTTCGATGAGAACAAAAGTCCCCCTACTTTCATGTATTTGCAATGCCGATTTCCCCAAGGCTGCTTGGTTTTGATGGCTGTGTTAGGGAAACCGTAAATCGGGCCAATCAAAACGATGCAGTTAGGGCGTTTAGATAACGCCTAATATTTTACAGTTATTCAATTGTTTATCTAATGAAAAACAACATTTTGTTAGTTGCGATAGATGCGTAGAAATATTCCCTATCAAGTGATGCAAACATCTCTCCTATCCAGTACGAAATGTTCGAGCTATAAGCATTCGAAATCTTTCATTTTTTCCTGCATGTTCTGTGTTTAGGTTTTCATTTTACCCTCCATATATTCCGGTTAGACGTAGTCCCACGTCAAAACAAGGAAAAACACATTTTAATAAAACATTTGGCCAGTTATTTCGAAAACCAGTATATTGAACTGTAAGAAATTGCTTTTAAATTTTTGAAAACATGAGTTTCCAAAGAGACCATTCAAGATTTCCTTAACATGTCCGTCTTACCCCCATCTCCCCTACTCCCCTACTGTGTAATTTACCATATGTAATGAAACAAACGTTCCATAGGTCGAAATTGATCACGGTTGTCAGAATTTTGTTGTAAATTCGCAAAAACGCAGAAATCACTGAGCTCGTGTTCTCCCATTAAACGACATTTTCTGTGGAGCTTTAATGTTCCCGGTTCATTAAACCATGCCGACAATGACAGCGGAAAATACTAATGAGTGTTTCAACCAAAATAGAAACCGAACCCTTGTTTCGTTTGGGTCGTTGGGTTGCCGCGGATGGAGGTGGGGGTTGGTACCGTAACAAAGACGATTTGATTCACTCATCCCGCGACCCGTACTGGTTCCCGAAATCAGCGCGGAAGGATGCTTTTTCGGATGCCTCACTGATGAGCACTGGATAAAGACGTCGACACGAGACTGCTTGCGGGGCTAAGCTCGGAATGCTTTGTGTCCCGTGATAATTTACTTGAATTTACAATTGGATGCTGTCGGAGAGGGGCGAACATCGTGGGGTTGGTTAACGATCGCCGGGAGTGTAATCGACGGCAGTAAGTCCTGATGTCGCTAACTGTGCTACGTCCCCATCCCCCATCCGACATCCGCTTAATGAGAATTCTAGTGAGGTGCGAACTTACGATGCGATTATCCTTCCATCCGCACTAATTGAGGGTAATTGAATGGATTAGATTTATGCTGAATCGGTGGTTGCGAATCTGGAATTCATCCCCAGCCGTGCGCAAGGAGCGGAGAAAAACATCCTTGAACAACAGCGAACTTCTTCAATCTCCACCCAGCTTATTATCTCTTCTTCGATCGAGTTTTAAAATAACTTTTCCTCCAGAGCAGGCGTCGAGCCGTAAACAAACAATGCATTTTGCTCCGATGGCGCGAAAGCTGAACCGCATCGAAGGAAGCGGAGGTGTCGTACGTGACGAAGCGGACATTTGCCGTCAGAAGTTTAAATCTGATTCATGTTTCTCTAGCGCATTCTTCGATACTTCATCTCAGAGGCTGCAGAGAAAAGTTTTGCCTACAATAGGTGGAGAAAAGTTTTTTGCAGGGGGGTACCTTGATGTTGATAATTTTTAATTCGATTTATTTTAAAATATCTCATCAAAATTTTCTGGCAGCGGAATCACGGCTCAGAGTTTCCGTATGCTTTCGCCGACCGTTTGGCGCCGCTTTGGAGCCCAGCTCGGGTGCAAATTATCACACGAAAAACAAAGTTCAATCTTGTGGGAGCACCTGTTCGGGGGGGTAGTTTGGGAGAAACGTGAGCAGCTTTGCCAAGTGGATGAAAAACATGTGAAATCAAATTCCCGCCGCGATGTAAGTTTCCTGAGCAAGTTTTGGCCGTGGTTCAGAGATCACAGACGGTACCGGGATGGGCGTTGAAGTTCCGCAAGCATCACGGCGAAATTGAATTCGAAACCGATGAAAGGATGAACATGTGTGTAGGGATACATCTACAGACCCAGATTCTTCATGGGAAATATGTTTTGCTGTCGAGCTCCGTCAAACTTTGAATATTGATGGCTTGATTCGCAGAACTCGGCAACAGTTTGTTGCTGGAAAGCTTTTTTCAATATAGCGAAATCCATGGCAATCAGGTGTCATACAGTGTTTGCCAAAAAGGGAAAGTTTTCACTCATTGATGATGTTGCCAGCTTAATCAATTTACATGTAAAGAGTCGGAAGTCATATTCTTTACTTCATGATGAGTTGTATATGAAACATCTGTAAACAATGAGCGCTTTCGATGAATATTTTCGACATATTGTAGAATATCATCCGTTTCATCTTTTATTTTATCGTAGCACTCACACGGTAAACTGTGAACTGATTGTAAACCTAGACACTGAAATAGTTTTGAGTTACTCTTCGTTTATGGACAAAATATTTACTATCATATTAGAAAAGCTTTGTCATCTCCTGAAGTGGGAATTCCGTTTCATTTCAATTCTACAAACATAAATGTTCTATTGGTTTCAACATTTCTTCGTGAGTATCCTCGTAGCTAAGGGGATTCAATACATCACTCCACGGCAAGTTACGTACGGCGAATCGATTCCAACATAAATCCGAACTGTTTCTCGACAGCTTGCAAGCATGAGAGATGAAGATCTGTTCGTAGTTGATTGGTTGTAACTGCGAGGGTTCTTGGCGACTGTCATTCCCAAATCTACACGAATACCAGTCAATAACCACTCCGTTGACTTGATTTACTTACCATATTATGAATAACTATACCTACTATTTTCGATTAACTCTAGATCCACGCCGAGGGACCAATCGTGGTTACTCCTCTCTTGGGAGCGGGATGTTTCGGATAACTAAATAGTCATTCCAGGTTGATGGTTAAAATTGAACTGCTGTATTATTTGCTTACCAACTAACTTATATAATAACCTAAATTATCGTTGACCCAAACTCAAGCCACCATCGGTGTTTGGAAAACAACCAGATGGTTTTTTATGGTAACCATGTGTTAGCCCATGCGGAAGACGAATCGCTGTTTGTACGCAAAGCGTACATGCGGCGAGAGACAGAAAAATAAACAAGGAAAAGTGTCGAATAGCAATACTATTTTATGACCCAGTGAGGAATGAGTGTGAATCAATATTTTGATTCTGGGTCGTTTGGAAACGATGTTTTTAACATTGCTTTCTAGGCAATATCGTTTTTTGGGTTATTGAAAAATAATGCATGATGGAGATGCATAGGGATGCTACAGACCGTTTAAGTGACTAATGCCCAAAAATCAAGATTCCGAAAACTTTCCAGCAGTAGGATTTGATATCTCTTTATCATTTTTAAAATCTCTTGAGTTTCGGGTGCCAAATAATTAAAAGTAACGCCCTAAAATTCTAAAGCGACTATCTATCAAATAAGCGGTACAGTAGGGTAGGGTGGGACTAGTTGGTCATATTTTAATAAATTTGGTTATAACTTTGTAGTACGAAGTTTTGCGTTAGAATGTTATGTACCACAATGAAGCTTACCTTTTACCCTTTCAATGAAAAATAACCAGAGAATCAATTATTTGACATTTTTCTTTTACGTTAAGTCTTTGTATTTCAGAAAAAAATGAGCAACTTATGACCACACACGGGGTAAATTGGTCAATAATAGGCATGTTATTTTTGAGCAAATAATAAGCGTTTTTCCATTGGAAGTTTCCTTCATTATGAATAAATTAATTGAATCAAAACAAAAACAGTTAACTAATATTATGTAGTAAGTAATAAAACAAACTAATGAAGATTTCAAATTATCATCGTTGAAAATTAGTCAGACAATCTTTTCTAGTGATTTCGTCTCTCTTCCACTTTGTGGCGAACCAGAGATGCCAGGTTTGAGGACATGTCTACATTTTGAAGACATTTGATTTTGTGAAGACACTTTGAAGACATTATGAAATATGTGAAGGAATTTCAGTATGATAGCGTACGTGGATTTTAAAAAAATATTATTTCCATGAAATTCTAACTATTGACCGAAAATATCGTCAAAAAAGTAGGACTTTAGTCTCAGCGATCGAAACGGTCCGAATACATATTCTCTCTAGAAGACATGAGATCATTTGCGCTCGAAAATTCGAATGATTTTGACATTAAATTTCTATTATTTTGGCCCTACTATACAATAGGTTAACCTAGATCTTTCAAACGACCACTTCATAAATCGAAGGTCTTCCGGTTACATGCCTTTTCTACAATTAGTTTCATGGATATGGTTTGAGTTACAACCAAAATTTCAAAGCTGAAATAAAAAAATATAGTTATCACAGTTCCGTTTTTGTGTGAAGAACTTTCCTCCGATATTATGATGAAGACATTTTTTCGTACCATGTCAAGACTTTTGAAAAAAAATACCTGGCATCCCTGCGACGCACAACCGCTTGCATTTGTTCTGATGACATTTGTGCCGTTCGCCCCAAAGTATATAGAAATAGCCTCCAGGTATGCTACATTACTCAATGCATTATTGTGAGTTCTGATATCCAATGATAGTGTTTATTATATTCAATGAAAATTTTACAACAAAAAATATAAATATGACAATTATATTGCAAGTGGTTTGTGTGGTGGTTGTCTCGTTTCAAATACACTGGGTTTAGCAGTAAAACATATGTCTTCTATATTTGTTTATAGCTTGCGTAATGAAACACAGCATACCTGAAAATTTTATATGCGTTGCTCTCAAACAATCAATTTGTGTGACCAACTAGCCTCTCTATATATGAAAAAGAATATTCAAGAAAATTCAACAAAAATAATTTTAAAGGCGATTTTCATTAACACTTAAAGCTAATACGTACAATAAAGCTTTGTTTTACATTTGAGCCGATTTTTTTCATGGTTATTAACCAGTTTTAGAACACATTTTATAATGCGCAAACTGTTATTGATTTTTGGCGAAAACGGAACCATGTTCGTATTTTTTAACCTACTTAATAAAAAGTTTTTCTGATTTGCTTATTTTTTTGTATCAGCAATTCGCTATTTTTCATCCATAGACCGCTAATTTTTTGGACGCTCAGATTCCAATGACTTGTTCCCAACGAGATGTCAACTTCATAATACCCCTGTTATAGAAGCTCGCTTCCTTATTGGCAAAAAACTTGGATAGCCAATATTCACAGGCCTCTTTTGTGGCTAACTGCTGACTACCTAGCTCGTTCGCCATGGACAAAAACAGGTGGTAGTCACTTGGTGCAAGGTCCGGACTATACGGCGGATGCAAGAGAACCTCCCATCCGAGCTCCGGGAGCTTCTGGCGCGTCACCAAAGAAGTGTCTGGCCTGGCGTTGTCCTGATGGAAGACAATGCGGCCTCTGTTTATCAAAGATGGCCTCTTCTTCATGAGTGCTACCTTCAAGCGGTCCAGTTGTTGGCAGTACAGGTCCGAATTGAGCGTTTGGCCATAGGGAAGCAGCTCATAATAGATTATTCCTTGACAATCCCACCAAACACACAGCAGAACCTTCCTGGCCGTTAATGAGGGCTTGGCCACCGTCTGAGCCGCTTCAGCGGGCTTCGACCACGACCGTTTGCGCTTCACGATGTCGTAAGTGACCCACTTTTCATCGCCAGTCACCATCTGCTTCAGAAACGGGTCGATTTTGTTGCGATTCACATGCGTCGATACGGTCAAAGATGTTTTTTTGCGTCACCGTGTGTGGCACCCATACATCGAGCTTCTTTGTGAATCCAAGCTTCTTCAAATGGTTAATAACGGTTTGATGACTTATCCCCAGCTCTTGGTCGATGCTACGGCTGCTACTATGCCGGTCTTTCTCGGCTAATTCAGCGATTTTGTCGCAATTTTCGACGACAGGCCTTCCGGAGCGTGGCGCATCTTCGACGACCTCTACACCAGAACGAAAACGTTGAAACCATCGTTGTGCGGTGGAAATGGAAATTGTATCGGGTCCATAAACTGCACAAATTTTATTGGCAGCTTGAGATGCATTTTTGCCTTTGTCATAGTAGTACTGTAAAATATGTCGGATTTTCTCTTTATTTTGCTCCATATTTGCGACACTGTAACTCACGAACGACTTAACCAAACAAAACACTGTCAAGGACTATATTATAGCGCGTAAAAATACCTTTCCAACAAGCTATAGTATGACTCGATACAATGAATACAACTAGAACTACGCGCTTACAACGACACCTCGCGGAAATACCGCAGGACTTTTTTGACAGCCTAATATCATACAGCACCTTTCGCAGAACGGTAACAGAAAATTCGGAATCAATTGTTTTGGCGGAACGAAAAGAAATTTTTCAAACAGTTTTCTCTGTTGGAAAATTTCTTTTTTTTATCCATCTTGCTATTGGCCTGTTATAGCGCTTACTGAATCGTTTTTCAAAACACCTTTGACACCAATTACAAAACGTTAAATCCGCTCTACAGACTTTACATTGACTACACTTAACATTTCATGCATATTCTCATTCTACAGTTAACAAATTTACGATCATTTGAATTATGGTGGCCAACAGCGCGCCAGTGGCATTCAAGAGTACCGAAATTATAAGCTCGCTCACATTTGATTTTACTGATCTTCTCAAAAACATTGATTTTTCCCAAACATTGGTAACATTTTTCGTACGATCCTCAACATACAGCTGTATGGCTGCATCCTGTGTTTACTCAAATTTAATTAAGTTGTGTGCGTATTGTAACAAAACGATGAAAACGAAATGAAGTGTATCCGCGATGACAAAGGTACGGTGTTGACATCTGGATAAGAAATAAGTTTTCCACAGTTTTCCAAAAAACATATCATTATACCTACACTCTGTCCAACTTCTATAAGACCGTTCTGATCCTATTTCGTTGCAACACAAACAGTTAGAATTTCAACAAGATACATTCATACATTGTTGAATGCATAGTATATTTAAGATCAATTTCTTCCAAACGAGTTGTTTGTTTATTTATTGAGCTTAAATATGATGATTTCAGCTGTCAAGTTTCTATAAGACAATTTCAAAATTCATAAATATTATCAATGAAAAAATCAAAACGATCGGCTGATTTACATGTCAATAATTTAAAACCTTGCCATTTCGGCTAATAACCTGGAAAATTCGTGTTGGAATATTATTTTTCATATTCTGCTGAACGGATTTCTCAATATTTGTCCATGTTTCCGAAATTGCGACCTTGAGCTCTTCAATCGTGGTGTACCGTTTTCCCTCAGTGCAGATTCTGCGTACGAGGAACCCCCTAAGGTTTCAAAAACTGGAGAGCGAGCCGGCCAGTCAAAAAAATTATGTTTTTGGTCCTTAATCCATTGCTTAGTTTCCTTGCTGGTATGAATAGTAGCTGGAATGTGGTTTTTTTGTGACGATATCCACGCAAAAACGGTAGGACAGAGGATTCCAGAACATGTATGTAATCCTTGAATAATGTGAAAGCTATCTTGAGCTTTCCGGTTGCACAGAATCCCGCCCAAATCATGCACAAGTCTCCACCAAAATTCCTGATTGAAAAATACTGTTCCTTCTTCCGCAAATCACGCAAGTACCCGTTGAAACCATCAGGACTATCCTTATTGAACTTTTTTCCGTCAGTGAAGATAACCTATATATTGAAGAAATTTTCATTATGGTATATAGCAAAATGTATTCTTTTGGAAACATTCTTTGTCACAACATACCATGTGCCACTGTCGGTTCATGTGAGCTTTGGCAAAACTCAGACGTCTTCCGACGTGAGATGGTGTAAGATGAGGAGCTATAACCGTTTGAACTTTATGTGAGGATTTTTTTACCAAAACTTGACGAATTGTCACCAAAGTAACATTGAAATTGAAATATTGCTTTATTTGCATACGCAGATTTTGCAGATTTTGTAGTATTCGAATCTGTTCTAGCGCTTTCCCGCTTATCCCGGTCAGAGAGCTTCGATTTACGTGGATATAATTGAGCACTACTTGAAAAAACCATGTCACCTAATTATAGATATCAAATGAGACTATCTTTACGTAGAACGGAAGCAAAAAGTTGAGTGTCGCTCGCTTCCGAAAACCCGTAGTTTTTTACTGCAATTTCGTTGGTTACTGGTTGCTACAGTTCGGTTTTCCTCACGAATGAGGTCATCTGCTGTTGTTGGAATATTCCGTAGTAATTTGTACACTCTTCTGTCGATGCACGTGCAGTACCACTGTTGGACCGTCCGTAGCTAAGAAGACAGGGAAAGACATTCACGAATAGCTGCCCGTAAAAACCCCGTCCCGTTGTACCGCCCGGCGAGCTCCCCGTTACCCAACACCTAAAATCCACGTAAGAATCGTGATAAGGTGCAGCACTAATTTCTTTTAAAAGCGCTAAGCTCCGTTACAAGCACTAATTACCGTAATATGCTCTGAGGAAACATAAGAGAAAAATGTGAGCTGAGGGGGAGATGATATTGCAATGGTAAAAAACGGCGTTTATTGGAAAATCCGCGTTAATTGAAAAATTTGCGTCAAAAAAACCGCGTTAATTGGAAAATCCGCACAAAAAAAACCTCGTAAAAAACCACGCAAAAAAAACCGCGTAAAAAAACCTGGATGTACACTCAAATTTATTTATTCAACATATTTCTCGGATCCATGCGGTGAAAACACTCCGGTGATGATGTCTTCTGTTCTGTACGAGTACAGGAGATTTTTGGGTGGTTTCCGAGTCACCAAAGAGTCATTTCGTTGTCCAGTTAAGCCCCTCGTGTCCCAAATATTATGCGTATGTTTATTTTGCTGATCCCGGTGTTGTTGGGCCTCGAGTTAATAACAGAATGTTGCGCAAGAGTGTATCGAGGACACTCCATGGATTTGGAGCTTTCATAATGTATGAAACGCAAGGGCTCCTTCCGAAGCCCGAATCTTTTGAGCGATTTGATTTTAAAAATAATAACTCAGCATGGATTTGTAAGTGGATTCCAGTTGGGTACATATTTAACTGTAATGGTTCATTGTGAATTCCCATCTTCTGTTTGAACAAAATGACAAAATTCACATACCGCTATTGGCTACCAATACTTATGAATCACATATGCAGCTATTGAATTTCTTACAAAAATCTGGACAAACGCTAGAATATCAAAAATAAACCAGGACGCCCCAAAAGAATCTCAAAACCTTCTAAATCAGTACATATGGTATCCCTAGACTGGCCTGGTTTTTTCACGACCGCACCCGTATTTTTTGACGTAGAACTGCGTCTTTCAGGAAGGGTGCCAAATCAGAAAACAGGTCACGTTTTTATGAAATAAAGTTAACGTTAATAACTATTTTCATTGTGAACGAATTCTCACGATTTGCATACCAATCGAATCGGAAATTCTCTAAGAATTATTTGATATGCTATACATTACAATTCGCTAATTTCTAAACGATTCAAATTCATGAAAACTGTAAGAACTTCCTTTTTTTCCTATACATTGGTCTGCCGATTTGTGTGCCAACCCTACCCGTATTTCGAATGCTTTTAACACGAACTTTTCTTAACAGATCGGAAAGTTGTTTGCATCAATCGATAGGAAATAATTCTACGCGTCTATCACAATTAATAAAATGTTATTTTTCATGAGATAAACAATTGAATAACTGTAAAGTTTCAAGCGTTATCTAAACGCCCTAGCTACCAACGGTTGATTGGCCCGATTTACGGTTTCCCCAACACAGACTTCAAAATCGATGTACTTGTGGAAATTCGCTTTGCAAATATGCATGCAAGTCGGGGGTATTTTAATTCCCACCGAGCTGTGTTTTGCAAATACATGCAAGTCGGGGGTATTTTTTGGTGGTGAGTACTTTTGTACTCGCTTGTCGTTGTGCAGACCGGAATATGTTTCCCTCAAACGTACTTTTAAACTGAGAAACCTGGTAAAATCGTCATTTCAGATCCTGGAGGTGAACGAACTTCCGCAGTTCGAGAACCACGTAAACGTGAGATGTGCAATAATTTCAGAGGGAAATGTAAAATACAATGATCGTTTGACATTTTTTCCGTTCACATATTTTGGTAGTCCTAGGCATCATATCAAACGTAAAAGGACGTTCATCAAATTTATTTGCAACGAAGAACATATTCTATTAAAAAAATTCGATGCATTCTACAATAATATTCGAAGTGGTAAACAAGTGGATTGCATAATATAATTGCGTTGTTCCACGTCGAAAATATGCGGTCGTGTCCTAGATACAACCCCTTACAATTTTGACGTAGGACTACGTCTTTCATTTCTATACCGGGGTGTAAAATCAAAGTTTCGAAAACGAAAGCGTTACGCCGGAGACCGAGATTTTGAGCGTTAATAGCTCCTAAACAACTGAACGAAATGGTATGATAAACACTTCATTCGAAAGATAAAATGTCTACGCGTTATATACTTGTTACTTTTTGATCCAAAAACTTGTTTCAATAGTCTTAAATTTGCTTTCAAAACAGGCTATTGAAATCACCAATCGGTATATAAGCGAGCGGCGCTCGGAAATCCACTCAGTTCTAATTGAACAGCATGTTGTCGCTGTTGCGGTGAAGCTCTTTATTTATCATGAAAGCGCGGATGAACGGTGTCACCAAGAGCCTGTTTGTGCACCCTAGGCCAGAAGGGAATCTATCAGGAGGAGAGTGATGCCACAAACGGTTCCCTGGGAAGACATCGCTACACACACATACACGCGCGGCTATTAACAGGTGGTTATCGAGTTGATATTAACCACTGGTGGGCTTCCAGTATCGAGGAAAATGTGGAAATATCTAATCGTTACTGAAAATAATCTGCCAGTTCCTTTGGGAATTTTCAAAATATATTCATGTGAAAGAGTTTAATTGAATGTTTTCTATCCATGTAACACTGTGACCAAATACATTTGGTTTTGTGGTTTTTCAATCAATCGCAATTAGCAGGATAGCTTCTGAAGATTATTCTTCCCCATCAGTAGGATATTTACGTATCCAATATTGGATGCATAAAACCTTGTGCCTGCAACGTAACGCTCTCGTTTTCGAAGTTCTCCAAATATTCTTTCATTCAGAATGAATTCAGATTCAACTTCAAACAAATGATCTCTAAATCAACGATAGTCCTACGTCACCCTTGCGGTTATACCATAGATATAACCCACTTCCTGTTTTTTTTGCAACACTTCTAGCTCGGAATCCATCTCGATAACCACTTGACAGATTGCGACGAAATTTTGCACATGTGAACATTACACTCTAAACTAGTTCTACCCAAAATTTAATCAATTCTTGCATGCAATGAAAAGTTATACACAAAAGAAAGTGTTGCATTTTTTCTTTTTTTAGAATTTAATTTTTGAGCTTGAGCTTGGGTAGACTGTACAATTCGTAGTTGCTCTCCGTGATTGACCTGAACCAACCAAATTGCACAAAGAACACACAGAATGACGCTTGGGACTAGCAAATCATTCTCGTTGTGCAATTTTCGGTGGTTCGAGCTTTAAATGGTCAATAACGACGCCGGCCACGACCTTACAGTCACCAGGGGAAGGAAAGGAATGTTAGTATGATATTCGCCGCGCGAAGGCCAGACGGGTCGCCTCTATAGCGTGGTTCCCTAGCGTTTATCATGGAAGGGATAGTTGTTAGTAGGGTGAGGTGAGAATCAGGATTCACTGTGGTAAGTGATGTGATTATGTTAACGCGAACCTGTAAAAACAATTAGTCTACACCCTATTATTTACTGCACAAATTTTTCTTCGAAATCCAATCGCGACGGTGAGAGTTCAGTGTGGGAAACCTGACAAGGCAAACCTGTTATTAATCACATTTATTATCGCATGTTTATCGATCTCCAATTGCGACGACGGAGAATTACCTTTGGGAAACCTGAGAAGGTAACCGATTGTACTCTTTATCGAATTCCAATCGCGAAAATAGGATGGAATTAAAGAATTAAATATATAAAAAATTATAGAAGTTATTGTAGAATAATAGAAGTAATCATTCAAAGAATTAAAGAATTGACATATTCTAGCAGTCGATGACGAAACAGTAAAACTTCTTTTTTATGAGAACGAGAACGCATCAACAACTTCAACAATTATATTACGCGACGCGCGAACTGTTATTTCTAAAAAAGACAAAACTTTGAAAACGAACGGTTACATTCATACGGATGTATATTTAAACACAGCCAAGCAATGAGAAAAAAAAATTTAAATAATGAATCAAAGGTATGAGAGCTCTGGATAAGTTTGAAAAATAATAATAAACACATTTAATAGATACACACATACACAGAAAGATACTCTCCGCACCATCTACTAGAATTATTTCATTTGATAATAAAGAACGATCTCACCAATATATAATCCGAGTGTAGATTTCCAATTCATCAATGCAAAATCTTGTACAGAATCCACATCGCCGTGGAACAAGATTGATTGCATACAAGCTTGCAAGAATCAAACTGTGATCATGTCACCAAAACGTCATACAAAATCACTATTACTGGCATACACTTCGCGTTTGGCTGGCATATGGATTATAGCCTAAGCACACACAAGCACAACAAACGCGTAGAAAATGAAATGAAATGGAACCGATCCAATACTCGTTCTCAATTTTTTTGACGTAGGACTACGTCTAACCGGAAGATATAGGGGGTGAAATGGAAATCTAGGCACTGAACAAGTAGGAAAAAATGCAAGATTTGGAACGCTTATAACTCGAGCATTTCTCAATAGATCGCGAAGGTTTTTGCATCAATCGATAGGAAATATATCTACGCATCTATCATAACGAATAACATTTCATTTTTCTTGAGATAAATAATTGAATAATTGTTAAATATCAAGCATTGTCCAAATGCCCTATGTGCCCATTTTTGATTGGTCCATTTTGTGCTCCTCAAATCGTACCGACCAAAACGGGCAACCAGAGCAGCAGCGAAATAGAATTAAGCACGATTGGAAAGGAAAAAGAAAAAAAATTAACGAAACATTAGTCGCAGTCTCACACATGCGTAATTCTCGAGCCAGCCAGTCAGCTTAAAAATCCCCGCTCCGCTGCAGTAACGATCATTCTTTGTGTGGACACCGACTGGACAACATCGTTGCTGGACGAGCTGGACGGCGAGGGATCGAGTGCCTTTCTTAAGGCAATAGGGTGGAGGTGGTAGCGCTGGAGTAGAGTAGAAGAGTAGAGTAGAGTTTTCAAAGGGCCTTTCTCAAGGCTAGAGACGAATGAACTGAAAAAGTTTAAAGTCTCGATAATACAATACCTTCCTTCCTTCCGTAACGATCATTCTCATCCAAACCGTACACCATATCGTTTCGCATCACATCACATCAACAAACCAACACAAGCAGCCATGGTTGGATATGGCAAAGGAGGAAAAGTGAAGGGAAAGGCAAAATCCCGCTCGAACCGTGTTGGTCTGGAGTTCCCTGCAAGGGTAGCTAGGCCGAGCACCTTAGTACCAGTGCACCAGTCCACCTAGCCGGCGTTATATAGTTTCGGCCGCCGAAGTGATCGAGTTAGCTGGCAATGCTGCTCGTGACGATAAGAAAACCCGCATTCAGAACAGAACACATTCGGTTCGGTGGACATCGAGACAACAGACAGTTGCAGCGAGTGGCGAGTGACAAACGCAATCGCAAAACGGCAGCAGGTAGCAGAAGAAAAAAGTTTCGTTCTTTATACAAACTGCTTTGGTGACAAATCCAGAACAAGGCGGCATCGAGGGCGTTCGAAATGGTTTTTTTCAAAATAACGAGTACTAAGTTCTCTAAATTGGAACCATTCCATAAAACAAGGCGCTTTTCAGGGCCATTAACCCTTCCAAAAAAGAGTTTAGGAAATACAGTACAATGCTTTCTAAAACAATATTCCAAATAATAATAAAACACAAATTGATTTTTTCATAATTAGTTTGCCAGGATATGATGGGTATGTGAATTTGGCAGTTGTTCTGAGCTTATTGATGGTTGGGGACTTTCCTGATAATTAAATTTTCAAATTTTCAAATTTTTACATTTAGCTCGACATTTAGCTAATTTGACGGACTAGTAATGCGACATATTTAGTTGGACATTTTTGTAAACATATAGTTCGGGGTGCAAATTATGACCCCACATTGAAAGTCGACACTGTACCACTGTCATCGCAAATGTTCAATTACAGGTTAAAATCGCCTCCAATGCGACACTGAGTGGTGCTTCGGCATGTCGCATTAAATGTAATTTACTGTACAACATGTCACAAGCTGGATGGGAAGAAATTTTCCAACTGTGAATGCTGTGGCGAGTGGCAAACGCAATCGCTAAACAGGAAGGTTTAGCCGAACAAGATTCCCATCATCTCGAGTAATAACAAAACAATAAACTCTTTGGTTAAAGATAATTTTGTGATCCTGAAAAGGACCCTTTTTAGCCTGCATGTGAATCCAACGAGCGAACAAATCGTAATGAATGTATTTTTTTCATTCAGTGTGGTTGTATGGCATCGTTTCACATCACATCGCATCAACGGATTGGTGCCGGAGCACCAGTATATCTAATAACGGTTATAGAATTTCGGTCGCCGGAGTGCTCCAGTTGGCTTGCAAAGCTACTCACGACAATAAGAAAACTCGCCTACAGAACAGAGCACATTCGGTTCGCTGGCAACAACTAGTTTCAGTGAGTGGCAAACGCAATCGCAAAACGGCAGCAGGTTGAAGATGGAAAAAGTTTGTTTATACAGACTGCTTTGGTGGCAAAACCAGCCACCGTAAAACACGGCGCTTTTCAGGGCCATTAAACCTTTTAAAGAGGAGTTATCAAAAGTTATTCACAATACCAATGCATTCTAAAGTGACATAATATGATATATAATATGAACTGATTTATTTTGTTTATGCTTGTTTTTGAACTTATTGGTGGTTGAGGTCTTTTAAATTGATCATTCAGTTTTCACAAACCCATGCATGGTTCCCGAATTAAAAGTGGCTTCAAATTACAACACATTGTATGCATGATGGCATTCACGAATTTTCGTGGTAGCAAGAACTGCTTTCTTTGGTTGATAACTGATGTTGAAAATTGACTGAGGTTACATCTGCATTGTATAGAAACATAACTAAGGAGCAACATGATGAGCTATGTATTTCCTGCTGCTCTGTTCTTATTTTAAAGGACTTTAATCCGAAGGTCATCTGTCCCTGTATTCACTGTTGGTTTTTCAGAACGCTTATAGCTCGTCTATTTCTCGACAGATCGTAGAGTTCGTCTCCAAAACCTCAGTTCTTTTTCATTTTTATTTATTTTGTTTGCGGAGACTACAAATCTTACAATTCATTCGTCTCCGAAGCCACAGTTTAAGGTACGGTAATGTGCTCAATAGTGAAATATATGATAGTTTATGAGCTGAGGACCACTATGCATTCCCTATCATAGCTATCATTTTGATTGTACGATATGTGCATACGCCAAAAGATGACCGGCGTTGAACATTTAATAAGTACAAAGCCTTCAGAAAAATATCAAGAAGCAACTATAAGATAGTGAGAAAAAATTGAGAAAGTTTGTAAAAAAACGCAAAAACACAACATCAAAAGTTCTTTTCAGAACCTTCAACATGTTCATAAAGAACAGTAAACTAATCCATTTTTCAGTTATATAGGTAGGTATTCACGTAGGAGAAGAAAATAAAACAATATATTTGAAATATATATTTAGCAAAAGCTGTCCCCTTTGTATAGTCCTACGTCACTCCGGTTATGTCCCCGACATTACCCACTCGTCTTTTATTTCATTCTCGACGACTCGAACGAAGCAAAAACGGACACGGAACGAGCGAAAAACATGACTGCATTTGACGGCTGCTCACGAGAGACCTCTTTTTTTTAGAATTCAATTTTGACTTGAAAAACTTTAATTGCACATTTCTAACAGATTATTCATAGATTGCTGGAACCTTAGATCCAGCAACTCTAAAACCTCAGGCACTTGCGACAGGGTGAAATCTGCCACGATTAAATGCAAAACAAAAATCCTTAATACACCTATCCCCCTATTTACACGGTACCTGTTTTACACGATTTCACTTTTACACGGTTTGTGAAATAACAAATTTAGAAAAACTTGAAAAATGTATATTTGTAGTTCATATGTAAGCAAGTAAAATAGGATCATAGTTTTGACTACGAGTGCGATTTTATGTTCCAGAGCTGGCAAGTTATCAACTTGCCAGCATTTTTGGAGTCTTCATGTGTAATTTGTGTCAATTTTTCAAGCTCCTAGAATGCCAAGAATATCGACAAAAATTAAAAGTGAAGGAAGGTTATATCTCCGGCTTTCGACTGGAAATCTCTTTAATTAAATTTAATGATAAATAAAGCAAAACAAATCTGCGCAGCTGTTAATTGAATCTTCTATCACTTAGTCTGAGGTCAAATCTCAGATCTTCCCGAATTCGACGACTGTTGAACCAGAATCGCATCAGTAATGCTCAAGTGATTATACTAATCAGAATAAAAATACTGGTAGTTCCTTAAAGTGGCGAAGAATTCTTTGTTTATTTGTATTCAGAATCTATAATTAATTCCATAAGTAGATTATTATAATTGTTTTACTTAAATAAATGATATTATTTCGTTTTACACGGTTTTACATAGCAAAATCTGAGATTTCATTCTACACGGTTTTATCGGGAACCTATCTCCAGTGTAATCGAGGGATAGGTGTAGTACAATTTCCTTTCATTGCCAGTATTGCCTTTGCTTTTTATTATTTTCTTTATTTCGCTCCGACATTCGTGTTGAACCGGCGTGTAAACTGTCGGAACTCCCCAAACAGAATTTAATTTTATCGACCACTGGCCAACGAAGCGTTTTGTTTATTTCTCCACCTCTTCCAAATCTAATTTCCATCCTCCCCTCGTCTTCCCCGCCATATCCCAAACGATCAACGTTTCACAGTCGTAAAATTCGCACATCTTCTCAAACTTAATTGTGTACGAGATTTCCTGCCTCATGAAATTTCTCTATTTCCGACGAGCCGAGCGGGAAATGGGTGGAATTATAGATAATCCAAAAACAAATAATATCATTTAAGAAATTCTTCTAAAAGCACGGGGGGAAGTTGTGGGGCGTCTCCAAAAGACTGTGGAATTCCACATTCCTCCTCGGCGACAATGCCAAAATTGGATTTCACGGCGACGATGCGAAGCGTTTATATGGTAACTCGGGGGAAGACCCTGAGTATCGAACCCATCGCCGCCCCAGTCTCCAGTTTCGCTTACGGCCGGATGTACCAACGATTCTCTCCGCGCTCGATTGCTTCCGGCTAATAACCGTGTTGCTATTGCTGCTTCTCCTCCCGCGGCGAGGGGGTGAAAGTGACGATTAGCCAATGTTTTCGCTATAAATACATTATGATATTGGTCGTGGAAAAATACCGCTCTCGTGGTAACAACAACGGCCAAGTTATAGGAAAAACCCCGAGTCCCCCTCCCCTCATGCGTACGTGTATACGTTTTCGCACCGCACATTTACTGGTGCAATTCGATATCAATCATGTTTGATTACACGGATTCCTGTTTGCTAGCAGATGTTGTTTTCTAACTCTCCCCTCCTACGTGATGATTATGCTCCGTACGGAGGAGCTTAGCGATCTCCCAAGATAAACCAGAACTTGTTGGCTTTTCCGATGTGTACACATTTAGATGACATATGGCGAAAATGGTTTGTTTGTTTTTTTTCTCCGACCCAATATTCATAACACCGGCGATGTTTTGGAGGAAAAATCCAAAAACAATTTGCTTGATGAGAAGCTTTGCTTTCATTCATCTTCCACACGCATTGTCCCACATCCTGCTGATAGTAATTTGTCTGGATACCATTATTGTGATTGCCGAAACATATGCGAGATGATCCTTTTTTTTTTGCTGATGATAAATCGAAGCCAGGAAGCCACTCTCGGAAAGAAACTTTCCGTTCCCGCGGATACCTTAAAACAGAGTTCACTGCCACCCGACGACATGGTGATTGACACATCGAGGGAACACAGAATAATCTGTCCATCCCAACAAACACTTGGCGGGTCGTGGGCCATGTGTTTCGTGAGCGTCATTTGCGGTGTAACGCATGGCGGCAACTTTACCGCCGCCAGCAGCCGCAAGCAGAAGCGTCAAGAGTGACACACTTCAACGAAGTTACGTCGCTAAACAATGTAATGAAAATGTTTTGCGGTAATAAATTGAGTTCTCTAGCCCCCCGGCAACGGTGCCTCTCTGCTACCTACACGTGTGCTGGCCGTGATCCTGGTGATGGGAGGCGATGACTATCCACCAAAAAAGAAACACGTTTCGAGGGCTTCACTCGGCGGCGGAGAATTCCTCCGATGTCACGAAAAAATGGAACGTTGTTCGCGGGTTTCAGTTTCGATGAACTTCGGGGCGATAGTTGTTGGAAGGCGTTTCGAATTTATTCGAGCTCCATCATACGAAACGTTTTACGTGTGGTATAAATTTAACCATGAAGCCATCCATGAATAACCATTTAATTATGAAGGTTCCGTTCTCTTTAGAAAACTTCTGAGTGTTTTTTATAAGTAATAATTCCGTGAAAAGTTATCGTATGAACATGTAAAACATATCATTTTATGGTCGATCATTCTGTCAAATATTAGGCTGTCAAAAAAGTCCTACGGTATTTCCGCGAGGTGTCGTTGTAAGCGCGTAGTTCTAGTTGTATTCATTGTATCGAGTCATACTATAGCTTGTTGGAAAGGTATTTTTGCTATAATATAGTCCTTGACAGTGTTTTGTTTGGTTAAGTCGTTCGTGAGTTATAGTGTCGCAAGTATTGAGCAAAATAAAAAGAAAATCCGACATATTTTACAGTACTACTATGACAAAGGCAAAAATGCATCTCAAGCTGCCAATAAAATTTGTGCAGTTTATGGACCCGATACAATTTCCATTTCCACCGCACAACGATGGTTTCAACGTTTTCGTTCTGGTGTAGAGGTCGTCGAAGATGCGCCACGCTCCGGAAGGCCTGTCGTCGAAAATTGCGACAAAATCGCTGAATTAGTCGAGAAAGACCGGCATAGTAGCAGCCGTAGCATCGGCCAAGAGCTGGGGATAAGTCATCAAACCGTTATTAACCATTTGAAGAAGCTTGGATTCACAAAGAAGCTCGATGTATGGGTGCCACACACGTTGACGCAAAAAAACATCTTTGACCGTATCGACGCATGTGAATCGCAACAAAATCGACCCGTTTCTGAAGCGGATGGTGACTGGCGATGAAAAGTGGGTCACTTACGACATCGTGAAGCGCAAACGGTCGTGGTCGAAGCCCGCTGAAGCGGCTCAGACGGTGGCCAAGCCCTCATTAACGGCCAGGAAGGTTCTGCTGTGTGTTTGATGGGATTGTCAAGGAATAATCTATTATGAGCTGCTTCCCTATGGCCAAACGCTCAATTCGGACCTGTACTGCCAACAACTGGACCGCTTGAAGGTAGCACTCATGAAGAAGAGGCCATCTTTGATAAACAGAGGCCGCATTGTCTTCCATCAGGACAACGCCAGGCCACACACTTCTTTGGTGACGCGCCAGAAGCTGCGGGAGCTCGGATGGGAGGTTCTTTTGCATCCGCCGTATAGTCCGGACCTTGCAACAAGTGACTACCACCTGTTTTTGTCCATGGCGAACGAGCTAGGTAGTCAGCAGTTAGCCACAAAAGAGGCCTGTGAAAATTGGCTATCCGAGTTTTTTGCCAATGAGGAAGCGAGCTTCTATAACAGGGGTATTATGAAGTTGGCATCTCGTTGGGAACAAGTCATCGAACAAAATGGCGCATATTTGACTTAAAACAGATGATTGTAACTAATTTTATGAACAAATGAAAATTCAAAAAAAAATACCGCAGGACTTTTTTGACAGCCTTATATATACCAGGAATTTGGCATTTTCTATTTTTTTGACGTAGAACTACGTCTTTCATTAAGGGTGCCAAATCAGAAAACAGGTCACGTTTTTATGAAATAAAGTTAACGTTAATAACTATTTTTGCCGCGAACGGATTTTGGCGATTCACATACTAAATGAATCGGAAATTCCGTAAGATTTGTTTAATATGCTATACATTAGAATCCCCTGGTTTGTAAATGGTTAAAATTCATGAAAACTTGAGGCGTTTCCATTTTCCCATACATTTGTTCTGTCCATTTGTGTGCTTTCCCGAACAGACCTGTCAATAACGAACAACTTATCGACGACCAACGGAGGGGAAATCGTAGGATTCAAAATCCCCATGAAATGAACAAAGGAAAAGTAGAAGAATGAAGGGGAATACTTGCCTAGAGTATAAACAGTGGATCTCGCTGAGGCAAACTTTCATTCGGTATCGGACTGTTGAGCAATCCAGTTAACTTTGCTCTCGCTGCGCTTCGATCTAAGATTGGACCCCACCAGTGGTAATCCAACTTGGATATCGTCGTTTGGTTTTTCTGTTGGTGTTCTGGAATTTTGTATGTATGTTTTCTGTTGTCGTTCTGGAATTTTGTATGTGGTTTCGCTTGCCAGTAGCAAAACTTCCTCCACTTAGGGTGATAGCTGCGCTTCTCTCGAGCATGAGAAAGAAATACAACTTTTTTCGAGGCCAGTAATATTAACAGAAGCGTTTCTTTTGAGAATAGCACAAAATGATGAGAAGTGTTTTATATTCCTAGTAGTTTCAAGCCACCATTGTATGGCTCTGTATGCATGCTATGGCGAACGCTTGTTTGGCGCTTGGTTTACGTTGTACGAACGATGCCTATAGGTGCGATTCCTTTAAGGCAATACTAAATAACATGGAGCATGATATTTGATACTTGCAAGTGTTGTCATTGTTGTTGTTTCCATGCGGTGCCAAAGATATATTGATGTAGTTATGAGATGTGGAATAATGGTGCTGGTGCAACATGTATATAATCGAGTCTAGCCGAGTCTATGTCAATTGCGATAAAGGCCAAAAAAAAAGGAAAAGCGTTCGAGGTAAATTTTCATTGCATTGACATGAAATAAATTGCGACTTACGATCAGCTAGTGTATTGTTTTGCGAGGGCAAGAATGAATCATCAATCAATTATCGTCAACAAATTCTACAATGAAAAAACAATTTCAGAGATTATTATACTAAGCAGTTGTTTCTAAAATTTCACAGCATTATAGAATAATATCCGAAGGTATGAATAAGTGACTTATATAGAATAACAGCGTAGTTCTACGTCAACAATGCGGTCGTATCTTGGACACAACCTCCTATAATTTTTTTTAAGTGGGTACTGTCAGTGGTCTTAATGTCAGTTTTGAACGCGATCATTCATTTTGTTTGTTTAAAGTGTTATTAACTCATTTTCGCTCGGCGATTTTTGATATGTGATACAATTATCCAGTATTGGTCAAGTATTGGCGGTACTGGCAAGTGATTGTTGTTCAGAAGATTTTCACAATCGAACTCATCGAACGAAAATAAAAATTGGGGTTTGTTAACTTATTATTTTCGTTTTGTTCGATAAATCACATAACTTTATCCTAATTTACATAATGCATATAACGGAAACGTTACGTTGAGGGCTTTCCATTTACCAATTATACTAATATTAACTCATAAAATTAATTCATTAACACTATTACTTTTATTATAATTTTTTTAACCGACCCTTTACGCTGAAAACTGAAAGATAAACTCTAGTGAACCTTGCCACTTCTTGTACTGCTTAGGCCGTCCGCACACGGGTCAACTGAAACTCGATCTCAACTTGTCTTCATCTCAGCTGTCAAACTTGAGCTCAACTTCGATCGGCACACGAAGCAACTCGGACAGGCATCGTTCAGTTTCGTCTGTCATATTAAAATCGCAGAACCTGGCTCTGAAACTTTTGTGAAGCGAGAATGACAATGGATTTTCATGTGGAATGAAGACACTTTCGATATAAAAATTGTGAATGAAAAATAACTTTTTCGAATCAAATATGAATTCTGTGTAGTTGAAAATCACATTTTTCACTACTGGTGAAACAATCTTGATCGTAAATGGTGTCTAAAGATAAAATATAAACCTACTAATTTTAATTTCAACGATATAAAATTGCCTTCAGGCCTGCCAATCTGATAGAGATTGTAATTTGTCAGATAAACACCAATGTCGCCATAGATGTCGACACCGTAAATTTTCTTTGACGAATCAGTTGAACGAATCAGGGATGCCAGGTTTGGAGATTATTCTGTTTACGTGGTTTTTCAATTTGTAGCACAGATTTTTAAAACCGACAATTTCATATTTTTCCGTACATGAAATATATAAGTAAACTGCTACAGTGAATTGAAAATATTCATTTTGCTTAAAACAAATATTTTTGTTCGGCAACAGAATCTATTTCATGTTCATGTTATATTATAATACTATGTTCATGTGGTTATATATATGAATTTATGTCGAAATTCATATTCATAATATTCATTCATCTGTTATTAAACTCTAGTCCTAACAAAATATAAAATATATGTATAGATTACTTAACCCTTTCACGTACAACATCGAGTCTCACTGGATGTAAAATGATTGTGCCAAAACGCACAACATCGAGTCTCTCTCGTTGTACGCTTGCATATCACAAGGCGCTAAGACGCTCAGTAGAGTAGAGAAATTATTCGATACGTGACCCATCGAAGCTTTTGCGTTTGGTTCGCTCTTTTTAAAATTAAATCGTGCACGAAGGGGTTAATATAGAAATAGAATATTGAAGCAGGAACAGACTAAAAATTTATCAAGATAAATTGTTCATGAGAAAAATGTGTAAAATATCTTAACAATCAAAAGTTGTGGTTACAAAAGATCAAAAATGTTCTATGAGTCGATTAACCATTTGCGGTCGTATGACTGCTCTCAATCGCCACAGTAAGGAGCCGTATCAATATATATTTTATGCAACCATAGATTAGTTTACACTTTTTCTGAACTAATCTTAATGTCTCGTAAACCTGTTCACGAATCAATACGGAGCTCTTACAAATAGAAGATAACGGTACCAAACAACAGATTATTAACCTGGAAACATAAGAGAATAACCACGATACTGAGATTCACCTTCGTGAATTATACTATTATATAAAACATCAGATTAAAACACACTGAAACATTAGATTAAAACACAGTGTTCACTAAATACTTATCTGAATTTACCCAAAAAAAAAATTTTATTTTTTATTTTTCATAATCTTATATGTTATGCTTTACTGCCATTTCAAGAGAAATTATTGCCATCCAGTATGACACCCATATAAAAATTTGATCGATCGCAAAGGGGTCATATGTATAGGCAAATAAAATATGTAAAAAATCTTTTTAAGTTAAAAGGTTTCATTGTGATTAAACGTAATAATAATAATACAGGCTTGCCATTTTGTAGCGGTGATCTGTTTGGATGTACATGTTCATTTTTAAGAGTGGCTGCATCCACTTTTGGAACCGAATAAATTGAATTTATTAAGAATAGAAGAGTAGAGAATAGGTTACATTATAATTATATATGTACCAATTTCAAATCCGGAGGTAGCAAATTTTTTAAAAGATTCACATCTTACGCTACTGAACAATAAACGAATAAACAAAGAAGTTGCACAAAAATAAACAAAAAATGTAATTGACCTTTTTGTGATTGTCGCCATCTTGGATTTAGATTTTTCATAAATAACTGTGTTCTATTAGTGAGGCTCTTTCATCTGATACCCATATTGATGAGGTTTTGAAAAAAAAATATACATCGCCATTTTGTGGTGGCAATAGTTCAGATTTAGATTTTTCATAAATAACTACTGGTCAAGCCATTCATTTGATACCCATATTGATGGGGTTTTGAACATTTAGTATACCACAAGATCTACTATTCACCATGAATTAAAAATTATTTGTATAATACCATTGAGTGTACGAAAATTTTATACCCGGGAGAGTTCATCAAACATCATAACATCTTTTACAATTAAACTTAATCAAGCCCTTCCATTTGAAACCCATATTGTCATCAATACAATAATATAGTAAAACTCAAATGCATAACGAGCACATATTTCTATTTCATTTTTCATATTAATGAATCAGTGAAACATATTTTAGTTTTTGTAAAAGGAGGCGATCTGGCGTAGTGGTAACATCCATACGTCTCACGCTAAAGGTCACGAGTTCAATTCTCACGCCCGACATCCTTCCAAAAATGGAAGCAAAGTGAAAAACCAACCAAATGTGTTGAAAGTCACTAAAATACAGTTAAAAAAACTATGGATGGGTTATACATATGATATAACCGCAAGGTTGACGTAGGACTGCCGTTGACTTAGTAATCATTTGTGTTTTTTCAATTACAAAAATCGCACTTCGAATGTTCTTCTTTGGGTACGATATCGCCGCTGCGCAGAGCTATTGATTAAATTATTGATTAAACTAGTGAATGAATGAATTTTGAATTTACGAATTCAATTGCAAACAAATCCCAATTTAGGTCAATTCATGCACTATGGTAGTGGTTATCGCAGCAAATAGTTATCAACATTTTGCCTAATCATCGAACGGTATGCGTAGAAGCTCAGTGAGCTGGCGACATGAAGGGGCATGCAGTCTTAAAAAACCGAGCCAAAGCGTTGCATTTGTACCCGCTTTTGTAGACCGTGTTAGCAAAACGCATTCCGGAGTGCAAAAATGCATGGGGGTATAAAATACTGCCGAGATCTGGAATGCCGATTTTCCCAACTTATTGGTTTCAGAATCTATGTTGGAAAAACACATTCCGGTTTACAAAAACGCAAGCGAGTACAAAAGTATTCGCAGCTTGCATCTCAATTGCAATGCCAATTTCCCCGCGCTTCGTGGTTTGGAAATCTGTGTTAGGGAAAGCTTCCAATTTGCAAAAACGCAAACGAGTACAAAAGTACCCGCTGCTTGCATCTATTTTGCGATACTGATTTCCCGAGGTTCCATGGTTTTAAAGTCTGTGTTAGGGAAACATTCAAATTTGCAAAAACACAAACGAGTACAAAAGCTTGCATCTATTTTGCAATGCCAATTCCCCCAGGCTCCATGGTTTTGAAGTCTGTGTTAGAGAAGCGATGGTACCTCAATCACTGTTCAATCATAACTGAGTGGATTTGAGTGGATTGGACTATTGAAACAAGTTTCTGGATCAAAAAGTAACAAGTATATAACGCGTAGACATTTTATCTTTCGAATCGATCATAAATTGTTAACACAGCTAACCAGGTCTTTGAATGGCGTTGTCCTGACCATGTCGATTCATCATATGATACCCATAAAAATGCATGGAGCGCACCCTCTTGTATGTTCCGCCTCCTCTATCTGTCGTTCTTAATTCGAATGTCGAATATTAATTCTATATGAGAAATGATGTTCATAATGAATGAAGTACCTGTGGCGGGATCTCGCTGTTTAATGTTTATACCATATTCGTTCTGCCCCTTCAGTACGGCTGGGAGATTTTCCACCGTGAAACCCTTCTGGCTTGCACTAGGTCACCCGCGTAGGCGCCCGCCAGCTGTTCTAGGATAGTATCACCTCCAAACGCAAAAGATTAAATATCCCTCCACTTTTTACCATGAACATTTTATTAGGTGTTTATGCTAACCCCAATAATACATATTAGTTCTAAGAGAAGACATTTTTCATTGAAGTTTCCGGTTTAATTTTTTATTCAGATTGTTAGTTACTTTATATTAACATATCCTGTTGTTCCAACTTAACTTGTAATACAGCAAAACATTGCCACTAGGAACAATTTCAACAATGTTTTCTCCAGGCACATCATTTGTTAAATGACCAATTGAAAATGCTGGTGTCGAAAATCAATAAAATCTAAATTTCATCGAGAACACTTTGCCTTTGAAGACTGCGAGTTAATGAATGGTTATTATTATTATTTCAAAATTATGATGAGTAATATGAATTATTGGTGCAGAGTTCTTTCAAGAAATATACTGCCGTTCTACGCATGGTTGTCCCATGTTCCAAAATCAGCAACTGAGAAAAACGCAATCAAAGTTTTCAAGTTTTCTCGCATATTTGTCTTCCGAAAGCTTTAAGCATTTCAATTCAGCAATACACCAGGTTTTTTTATAAGCAGTATACTATTGTTTAATGAAATGTGATGAGATCCCCCCCACTGAAGCAATCAAGCTTGATTGCGGGTTTAAAAATTCATGGTGGGACTGTTATACCTAGAATATCAACATGGGACAATTGAACTTGATGTTGTTTTTTGATATACTGGGAACAAACAATATTTTTTTTTGTGTTTTTTCCGTTTATGAAGAAATGAGTGACCTGCAACACATTCGCAGAATAGAAATCTAATTGTTATTAGGCATTCGCTAACAAGGTGTACACGTGTTCTGTTAAACTTTTTCTTATTTGTATGAGAATTGGTTCGTTCTTCCAAACCAGAAAAGAGTGCATTGGGCCTGATGAAAGTGTGACATGAAATTCTTGTACTTGAACCGACTTATTCGATATGGATCTACAAAAAAATGGTGGTACAGTTATGAATAGAATGTCAACCTGGGACAATTGAGCTTGAGGTTGTTTTTGACGTAGGACTATGTCTTACATTAAGGGTACCAAATCAGAAAGCAGGTCACGTTTTTATGAAATAAAGTTAATGTTAATAACTATTTTTGATGCGAACGGATTTAAACGATTTGTATACTAATGGAATCGGAAATTTTCTAAGATTCGTTCTATATGCTATACATTACAATAGTCTGTACGTGGTTTAAATGAATGAAAATTGGAAACATTCCCATTTCCCCACACAATTGTTCTGTCCATTTTGTGTGCTTTTCCGAACAGAGCTGTCAATAACGGGCATCTTATGTAGGCGCTAGAATAGAAACAACGAAGGGGGCTAGCAAAAAGAGAATGTTTGCCAAGTGAACTCCACCCTCGCATTGGAAATAAGCTATCGCTAGCGTATAGGTATTGCATCTCCTCTGAGGAAAATTCTCAGAATCTTTCTGTACCTGAAACAACAGAGGTCGCTTATTCTGCCCGTTTTGTGTTTTATGTTTCCCTCGATCTGTTAATGCTAAAGAATATTTCACTTGAAGTGCATATGGCATTGCAATTAACACAACCATGCTTGTTGAATGGCGATGTACGTAAGATGTCTTTCGTTAAACACTCAGTGCAATGCGTGCATTGATATAAAGAAACAAATTGCGACATATGACCAATAAGTGTATTGTTCTCACAAAGGCGAGAAAGAATCGTTGCTTCTCGAAATGATACTACAAAACCAAGCAAGCCATTAAACCTTATCAGGGTCCTCTGAACTTTTTACTAAATATATTTATTTATTTATGAAATTTCGATGTATTCACAAATAATATCCGAAATGATAATCAACACCAACAGAGATTGAGAGAGTTCTATGTCCTGAGCGGCTCTTTATTTGCAAATACGAATCTGGGAAAAACTGCATGAGTGCATGAAGCAAATAAAGGTTTACAGTTTAGGGAGTTATAAACGCATTTTCAGATAAAAATAATGATCCATGATTAAATTTTGAATATTGAAGAATATTCTCTAATAGAGTATTAAGTTTTCTGGAAGGAATATTGTACAGTTTTTTTTTCTGTTGAGGATTTTCTATTACAATTATTTTTTGTGAATATATTGGAATAATTAATAATAGTCGAACAAGAGTATCTACTAAATAAGCAAAGAACATTAATCAATTATTTTCATTCAAGATTAATAAACATGGAACTGTCTTCAGGGGTGATAACCTGAGAGAGAGAGTACGCTTACATGACTACAAATCAAATTAAACGAAGCAAAAGAGACGAAACTGAATTAAACCTCACACGCGAAGCTCATGGCACACTTTGGGACAATTTCAACAAAGAGGCAAATGAGAATGACAGTCAGTTTCCATTAAAAAAATGGGTGGGTTATATCTATGATATAACCGCAAGGTTGACATGGGACTACCTTAGCTTAGCAATCATTTGTTTGTATTGATTAAATTCTTGATTCAATGAAACAGTTTCCAAATTAAATTGAATTCAATATATTTGCTTTGTGAGCAAAAAGATTGAACAAATGCCATGGAGGGACAATTCATGCATTTTGATAGATTATGTTCTCGTTAAAAGTAAATTTAATGACAGTCCTTTTACATTTTGATATGATTTTTTTTTTTTTTTTTTTATCCAAAATATATATTTTTATTAAGGCTCATATGGCGTCAGCCTAACGGGGCCGGGAGTTCAATATTTCGACAATGTTTGCCTTATAACTATGTTAGTAATATGTAACCGATTACTCGCGGTTGGCTCGAGGTTAGTATTACAAGTGTTTTCGTAATTGTGATGTTGCTGTCTCCAATGCTCTGAACCTGTGCCCGACACGGGATACTTCCTTTTGGGATGCAGCTGACCATTAATCAGCAACGCCCCCTAGTCTGTACCCCATATCTAGCGTGGTGCGTCTTCTCGACTCGAGGAATCCAGGATAGGATGGTCACTAGCCGGCGCAAACATCAGCTCGTGTAGAGTTGTCATGAGCGATACAACCTTTGGCTCTTGTTGAATGATCAGTGGACTGCACAACCTTTGGCCCGTGTATCTGTAAAGAGTGTGTGTATGTATTGCCGCGACTAAGTAAAAGTTTATAGATCGGATAGGAGGGATATAAAACAGGGACACAACGAAGGAAACATCATTAAACGTTGACATCGGCGTTTCTGAGGAACAGGTATAGATGAAGCAGAAGATCAGGATCACGGCTACCTAAGATATCCCGGACGGGGATATCCGATTGTCTGCCTTTTGCTCTCAGTGCTCTAGAGAGCTGAGAGCGAGCAGTATGGAACCGGATACACGACCAGACAACATGCTCGATGTCGTGGTAGCCATCGCCACAATCACAAAGATTGTTTGCTGCGAGCCCAATGCGATAGAGATGCGCGTTTAGGTTGTAGTGATTGGACATAAGCCGAGATATCACGCGAATGAAATCACGACCTACATTCAATCCCTTAAACCAAGCTTTCGTCGAAACCTTAGGAATAATCGTGTGTAACCAGCGACCGAACTCATCTTCACTCCACATGCGCTGCCAACTAACGAGTGTGTCCTGACGAGGAATGTGAAAAAATTCATTATAGGCAATTTGCCTTTCAAAAAGTGTGCCTTCTGAAGCGCCCACCTTAGCTAGCGAGTCCGCTTTCTCATTCCCCGGAATCGAGCAATGAGAGGGAACCCATGCTAAGGTAATCTTGAATAATTTTTCGACCAAAACACTCAATAGATGTTTTATTCTTGTTAGGAAATAAGATGAGCGTTTATCAACTTTCATTGAACGAATTGCCTCTATTGAGCTGAGACTGTCTGAAAAAATAAAATAATGGTCGATGGGCAGTGTTTCAATGATCCCTAGTGCGTAGTATATCGCACCCAGTTCAGCGACATACACGGAACAAGGATCTTTGAGTTTGAAAGAGGCACTGGAATTTTCATTGAAGATGCCGAAGCCAGTGGACCCGTTTATGAATGAACCGTCAGTAAAGAACATTTTATCAGATCTAACTTTCCCATATTCTGCCGAAAATATCGGCGGAATAGAATCGGAGCGTAGATGATCTGGGATTCCATGGATTTTTTGTCGCATGAACAGATCAAAATTGACAGAGGAATTGCAAAAGTATGGGAAGCAAACTTGGTTGGAGATGCCCGGTGAAGGGTGCACTTCATGGGTAAGGAAATCATGGTACAAAGACATAAAACTTGACTGAGGAGTCAGTTGGAGTAGATTTTCGAAGTTATCAATCACCAATGGATTCATGATCTTGCAACGGATGAGAAATCTGTAGGATAATTCTGTGAATCGAAGAGTAAGCGGGGGTACTCCTGCCAAGACTTCGAGACTCATCGTATGTGTCGAATGCAAACACCCCATGGCTATACGCAAGCAACGATATTGTATTCTCTCCAGCTTGAGAATATGAATCCTGGCAGCTGATCGGAAGCAAAAACTGCCATATTCTAACACTGATAATATCGTTGTTTTGTACAACTGAATGAGGTCTCCTGGATGGGCACCCCACCATGTTCCGGTTATTGTTTGGAGAAAATTGATTCTTTGCTGGCATTTCTGTTTCAAATACGCAATGTGTATTCCCCAGGTACATTTAGAGTCAAAATATACTCCAAGGTATTTGAAAAACATCGAGTGCTTGATCGTTTTGCCGGATAGGTGAAGCTGGAATTGGGCGGGTTCGTGCTTCCTAGAAAAAACGACCATTTCGGTTTTCTCCGTAGAGAATTCGATACCCAGCTTGAGAGCCCACGTGAACAGGTTGTTCAGGGTATCTTGCAAGGATTTTTGCAGAACGGCGGGATTAGTACCGGTGATGGAAATAACTCCATCGTCTGCAAGTTGTCTCAGCGTGCAATCTCTAGTTAGACAATCATCTATATCATTGACGTAAAAACTATACAAGAGGGGGCTTAGGCAGGAGCCTTGTGGTAGGCCCATAAAACTGTATCGAGAAGATTTCAAGCTGCCATGATTGAAAAACATGTGCTTTTCGGAGAGTAAATTGTACAGGAAATTATTCAGAATTGGCGAAAGTCCACGATTATGAAGTTTCTCTGAGAGAATTTCCATGGAAACTGAATCAAATGCCCCTTTGATATCGAGAAAAACGGAAGCCATTTGTTCTTTACGAGTTCTTTACGATTTGGATTTCAGAAGATAGCAGCGCGAGACAATCGTTCGTCCCTTTACCTCGGCGGAAGCCAAACTGCGTATTTGACAGCAAATTGTTCGCTTCAACCCACTTGTCCAAACGAAGTAGAATCATTTTCTCTAACAATTTACGAATACAGGATAACATTGCAATCGGCCTATACGAGTTGTGATCGCAAGCCGGCTTGTTGGGTTTTCGTATGGCTATCACTCTCACTTGTCTCCAGTCATGCGGGACAATATTCAGCTCCAGAAACTTGTTGAACAAGTTCAGCAAACGCTGTTTCGCCAAGTCGGGAAGATTCTTCAACAAGTTGAATTTAATCTTGTCCGACCCAGGAGCTGAATTGTTACATGAGAGGAGGGCAATTGAGAATTCTACCATCGAAAAATTCTCATAGTCTCATTGGAGCGGAATGTCGCGTACGACGTTTTGTGCAGGAACAGAATCGGGACAAACCTTTCTTGCAAATTTGAAAATCCAACGGTCAGAGTATTCCTCACTTTCATTTGTATGGTTCCAGCCACGCATTCTCCTAGCCGTATTCCAAAGAGTGCTCATAGCTGTCTCCCTTGACAAACCATTGACGAATTTCCGCCAATATCCACGCTTTTTTGCTTTAATCAGACCTTTTAGTTTGGCTTCTAGAGCTTGGTACTTTCGAAACCATTCCACTAATCCAGTTTTCCTGAATTTTTTGAAAGCGGATGATTTTTCAAGGTAGACCTTTGAACACTCCTTGTCCCACCAAAGTGATGGAGGACGACGTCGGAAAGTGGTAGCAGGAACACGTTTCTTTTGAGCTTGAAGTGCGCTTTCGTAAATCAAACTCGATATAAAGTTATACTCTTCGAGTGGAGGAAGTTCATGCATTGAAACAAGTGCTTCAGATATTGTTTCTGCAAATTTTCTCCAGTCAATATTTTTCGTGAGGTCATACGCAATATCGACTGACTCACGAGAACCTGATTCATTGGCGATCGATAAAATTATTGGCAGGTGATCACTACCGTGGGGATCTTGGATTACCTTCCACGTGCAATCCAGGGATAACGAAGAAGAGCAAAGTGATATGTCTAGCATACTTGCCCGTGCAGGAGGGTTGGCTATCCTAGTTGCTTCCCCTGTATTTAAAACTGTCATGTTGAAGTTGTCGCACAGATCATAAATCAACGTGGCACGGCTGTCATCGTAGTGTGACCCCCATGCTGTTCCATGGGAGTTGAGGTCACCTAAGATTAGCCGCGGCTCCGGCAATGCCTCGATAATATCAAAAAACTGATGGCGGCCGACCATGGTTCTTGGAGGAATATATATCGAGGCAATGCAGAAGTCTTTGCCTTTGATTTGTGTCTGGCAAGCGACAACTTCAATGCCTGTCATCGATGGGAGAGTGACTCTATAGAAGGAGTGACATTTTTTGATCCCCAATAGTACGCCACCAAACGAGTCATTTCGATCGAGGCGAATAATGTTGAAATCGTGGAAATTCAGCTCGTCGGCTGAAGAAAGCCATGTTTCACAGAGGGAAAATACATCACAGTTAGAACTATGAACTAAAAATTTAAATTGATCTAGTTTAGGGATGATGCTTCTGCAATTCCACTGTATTACAGTGGTCAAATCCTTGACCTCTTGCACTGAATCAGGCATCGAGGGAAATGAACGCTGCCAAAAAACCACATTTTTCTTTCAAAAATGTTCTCACAATCGGAAGCAAACATAATACTATGCTTTTAAGAGGGTCATTTATATTTAGAGCATTTAAAATGTTGTCCACCAGGTCAGAAAGCGCAAGCAAACCAGATTGTGGCTGTTGCCTAGACCGCGAAAATGGAACAGACGGGGTGGGTGCTGTTCCGGGAAGTGCTGAGGACCCCTGGTGCGTAGAAGAACCGCTTAAACCAGGAGGTACTTGCTTCGGTCTATTCTCAGCACGTTCAATTCGAGTTTTCATTCCAACTTGGGAAGTTTCGGTCGTCTTTCTGGGGAGTGATGGAAAAGAAGTAATTTTTCTTTTCCTGACGGCACCCTGCGATGTACCGGAACTTCCTGCATTGGGAGCGTCAGCAACAGGCTCGTCGTTCTGTAGAATGGAGTAGGGATTGTCCTGATTCGTTGGTACGGAATTCTTAAGCATTTCTGCATAAGTCCGCTTGGAACGTTCCTTTAAGGAACGCTTGATTTTCTCCCCTCGTTGTTTGTACACCGGGCATTGGATAAGATCATGAGGGGTCCCGCCGCAATGAAGACACTTGTGCTCTTTCGCGCAAGGATTCTCATCATGGCTGTCTCCACAATCTGCGCAACGTTTTTTATTGCAACAATAGGCGGCCGTGTGACCGAGTTGCATACATTTGTTGCATTTCATTACCCGGGGTACAAACAACCGAACAGGTAAACGAAGTGCACCTATTGCAACGTAGTTTGGAAGGGCGGAACCCTCAAAAGTCACACGAAAAGAGTTTGTCCGATTGAGAACCCTTTTGTCATTTTTTTGTGACACAGATTTCAGTCGATCGCATGCAAGAATCTTCACAGTTTTTAGTGAAGAGTTCTTGAAGCGACCGACACCATCGATAATCTCTTTTCGAGTCAAACCCTTTTCGGTTATTACGCCGTCTATTTCGACGTTGCAACAGGGCACGTATACGCGATACTCAATCGCAAAGAGGTCGCAGCGCGTGATTTCGTTCGCTTGGGTCCTGCTTGAGACGACAACTCGTAGTTTGTCTGGCCCCATCCGTGTAATCTCGGTAACTGCAGAAAACTTCTGAGTAAGTTCCTTCGAGATACGAATGACATTGAGAGGTTTAGATTTTCGTCTAAAGTATACAATGAATGGGCCTTTGGAGCCTTCATGGTATTCTTTTGGACGAAAATCCTGTTTTTCGTCAATGTCCTCATCTTCGGAACTTCCAACTTCATATACAGAAGTTTCTTCCTCAACTTCTGCTTCATCTTCCTGCTCTTCAGGAGGAGGATCGGTATGGGAAATATTCAATGGCGTCGATGGGGGATCCTTCCCGCCCTCAGCCATATAAAAAAAATAGGTCAACTGTTCGATATGAACAGAATATAATGATTCAAAATAAATAAATGAGTGAAAAAAAAATATTTTTTTATAAGGTTATGATATATGATGTCTAGGTCAAAATATGTGAACGGAAGAATTATCGAACGAATATTTCTCGAATCTGCCCGATTTTCCCTGGTTCTTAAGTTTAGAAGATTGTGTTAGGGAAACATATTCCAGTCTGCACAATGGAAAGCGAGTACAAAAGTACTTGCATTTAGCTTGCATTTATTTACAGTGCCGATTTTCCCAGAAACCTTGGTTTTGAAGTCTGTAGTGGGGAAACACTTTTCAGTCGAAACAAAAATACCCCCGACCAGCTTGAATTTGCAATGCCAATTTCCCCACGCTCCATGGATTTGAAGTCTGTGTTAGGGAAACACATTTTAGTCGGAACAAAATAACCCCAGACTTGCATGAATTTGCAATGCTGGTTTCCTCCAGGCACTTTGGTTTTGAAATCTCTGTTAGGGAACTCATTTCGGTGGGAACAAAAGCTCTCTCTACTTACATGTGTTTGAAATGCCGATTTCTCCAACGCTTCTTGGTTTTGAAGTCTGTGTTAGGGAACATTTTTTACTGAGAACAAAAGTACCCCTGCTTTCATGTATTTGCAATGCCGATTTCCCCAAGGCTGCTTGGTTTGGGTGGCTGTGTTGGGGAAACCATAAATCGGGCCAATCAAAGCGAGGCAGTTAGGGCGTTTAAATAACGCTTAACATTTAACAGTTATTCAATTGTTTATCTTATGAAAAATAACATTTTATTAATTGCGATAGATGCGTAGATATATTCCCTATCAGTTGATGCAAATGTCTTTCCGATCCAGTAAGAAATGTTTGAGTTATAAACATTCCAAAACTTTCATTTTTTCCAGCATGTTCTGTGTTTATGTTTTCATTTTACCCCCCATATATTCCGGATAGACGTAGCCCCACGTCAAAAATCCATCATTAACGAAATCGACTATTATGCGAAAACATTTCGAATCGATCGCAATCACGTTCCTTACATTTGGTTATCATCAAACTCTAAGGCCGTCCGCACACGGGTCAACTGAAAACAAACTTCAACTTCACGAAGGTTGAAAGCATGTGAAATCAAATGGGAGTCCGCACGCGGGGCAACCAGTTGACAAGGTTGACTCAGCCTGTTGGTAGCATGTCGAGTTGCCGCTGTTTGAGGTTGACAACATTTTCGTTCAATTTTTGTTCGCGTCATTTTCTGTGGTTCGTTGAAAAGATGCCAGATAATTTTTGTGTAAATCGGTGTGAATTTGTTTTATCAAATGATAGATATGTTTACAAAAACAATTTTTTACGTAGGACTACGTCTTTCATTTCTATACCGGGGTGTCAAAATCAAAGTTTCGAAAACGAAAGCGTTACGCCGGAGACCGAGATTTTGAGCGTTAATAGCTCCTAAACAACTCAACGAAATGGTATGATGCGTCCTTATTTCACTCGAAAATTCATTACATTCTCAATTCACAGAAATTGAACACGAAGCTCAATGTTGTCTATGTCGAGTTGCGTGGCAAGGGTGCCACATTTGCACAACTCGATTGGACTTAAGTTGAACGAATTACAGAATGCGATCCGTTCGGTTAGTTCTGACTCGATCAAATTTGAGAATACGGGTGAGCAGTAGATCAGTGGACAGATTTGGAATATCCGAGGAAAACCATTTTCTCAGGGCGTATTTTGTTGGCTAACCAAACGAGTAAGGTTGTGATAAAACTCATTAAGAACTTCATCATACGTTCGAACACACGTGCTGTAATGTCATGATAATGCATTGCGTTTGGAGCTGACAATAGCAAAGGCTATGTCGGCATTGCTCATAAGAGCGTCTCGCAAGTGATTCTGTGTATTCTCCCTCACACCGCTTTTGTTGATTGTGTCGTAGGAATCGCAGTCAATCACTCTCTACCTTCGCGTACATGTCGATCATAAATTGTTAACACAGCTAACCAGGTTTTTGAATGGCGTTGTTCTGACCATGTCATTTCATCATATGATACCCATAAAAATGCATGGAGCGCACCCTCTTGTATGTTCCGCCTCCTCTAACTGTCGTTCTTAATTCGAATGTCGAATATTAATTCTATATGAGAAATGATGTTCATAATGAATGAAGTACCTGTGAAGTACCGGGATCTCGCTGTTTAATGTTTATGCCATATTCGTTCTGCCCCTTCAGTACGGCTGGGAGATTTTTCACCGTGAAACCCTTCTGGCTTGCACTAGGTCACCCGCGTAGGCGCCCGCCAGCTGTTCTAGGATAGTATCACCTCCAAACGCAAAAGATTAAATATCCCTCCACTTTTTACCATGACCATTTTATTAGATGTTTATGCTAACCCCAATAATACATATTAGTTCTAAGAGAAGACATTTTTCATTGAAGTTTCCGGTTTAATTTTTTATTCAGATTGTTAGTTACTTTATATTAACCTATCCTGTTGTTCCAACTTCGCACTCTGTAATTCGTTCAACTTAAGTCCAATCGAGTTGTGCAAATGTGGCACCCTTGCCACGCAACTCGACATAGACAACATTGAGCTTCGTGTTCAATTTCTGTGAATTGAGAATGTAATGAATTTTCGAGTGAAATAAGGACGCTTTAAGGACAAAAAATATATATGAAATTTAGCTCTACCGTATCAAATATGTGTCCAATGTATAGGTCGTTGAAACATCCGAACAAGTGTACAATACATTAGTTTTTTTTTTATTAACCAAAAATATTAACTAGAAACAATGTGTACGGCAGAACAACTTTTGCCGGGTCAGCTAGTAAGACAATAAGAAAATGAGGATTACGATATCATGCGACCTACAGTTTGCTCATGCTAACACACTCCATGTAATTCAAGTGGTATTGTGTAAATAGTATGACCAGGATGCTAGAAAGGGCCTCCACCTTTCAGCATATATTTCAACTTATTTAAACAGGTAATAATTTCATAAACATAAACTTAGGCCTAATTAGGCAATAACCCCAAAAATATATTATAAAAAAGCAGCGTCAATCTACGTTGCCTTGTCGATATTATTCTTGCACAAAACATTGCCTGTGGTGGGTGCTAAATTAAATTTACATCGCTCGATTTATGAATTTTCAATCGGGTTTATTCTAGGCAGAAGTGCATAATAAAATTTCTCTTTGCGTTACGTAAGCCAAACGTTGAATCGTGGCTAAAGGAAATGGAATTCGCTTCAAAACTATTCAAGCACATTGTATTGATTATCATATGTGGGAAAAAATCACTAAAGTTGAACGTACTCTGCGCGTACTTTCCTCGGAAATAAATTAAATATTCACAGCCTCCACACTCGACTGAGCCCCTTCTCCCGGCAACCGTTTGCTAATCGAAGCTGACAAATTTCGTTCGGAAACACAGCGTGTAACCTCCCTCATCATGGCAACAACGCTCGAAAAATGCCGCTCCGGTCTCCGGGCGAAACAGTAATAAAACCCAAATAATGACAGAACAAAAATCTGCGAAACAGACTGAAACAATAAAGACCGAGCGAAGCGTCTCGTCATTGTGCAATGTTGACACTTAAACAGTGCGACTGTGTCTCCTCTAAATTGGCTTTCCTATTGGCTATCTCGGCTCTTGCACCCTTCGCTTCCCAGGCGAGCATTTATTTCGTTTTCCTTTTCACATTTTGCACGTTTCAGCAAATACTGTTCACTTTTTTGTTCATCGTTCCTCTATTGATACATCATGACATACATCTTGAAGGAGCAGCTGTGCGTTTCGCGCTTGGCTTCGAATGACAGCAATAACGGGATTTGTGTGAACAATAATTGGCGAATGGTACACTCGTTTGACAGTGATATTGCGGAATTTGACGTTCATGCACACACCCCTCGATTCGATTCGTCGAGCGATCATAGCAGGCGAAGGGCAGTCGGGCGAAATTCGGGTAAAGATTGGCTCAAGACGCGCTTTTGATTCCGCTCATCAAATTATGGTAAGATAGCTTCCGAGAAGACCGAGCCGGAAGAAACGCTTGATCCATTCCGCGCTTTTACTTGAACGGCGGAAATCCTCTGGGGAATCGTTTTTTTTTGTGTGCAATATTTGAACTTTTCATCAACTTTGAACAAATCTCGAACGCTATTTTATCTTTGAAGCTTCGTATTCGGTTGTTGGAGGCCACTACGGATGAAAATTTTCAATCGTGTTTTTCCTAAGAAGCTTAAATGGGTTTGGGAGGAGGGTACATCTAAATTTGATTGACCCATGTACTATGGTTGGATGAAAATTTGGCCGATGTCGGAAATATTTACCGATTTGTTGAGAGCGCCACAGGGCTTTTCTCGGATGCTGAAACAGTGCCATGCAAAAAAAAAATGATGTAAGGATGGATGCTCGGGCAGCATGTGAGAAATTCCTCGCCCGAAGTGGAAACAAATTCAAACAAGATTTGCTTTGTGTACATAATTTTCTCGCCATAGCTGGAACCAGAGACAGACGAAATTCTCGGCAACACTTCGCATCTCTCTGTAGCTCCAATCTTCGTTAATTTAAGCTATGCCTGGGTCTAACGATGCTCTCGACAATTTTCTTCTCTCGTCTGTGCGTAGTTTATTTTCGTTTCGCATTATATTCAAATCGCAACGTGTTTTCTCGGAATCGCCCGAAGAGTCTTCAGGCTCATTCGGGGCAGTGTTTATTTCTTTCGGTATCGAAAACCCATAGCAGGGTTGCGTATGTTGACCCAAAAGGATGCGTCAGCATCGATTTCTCAGGCTGTTGGCAGCTATCAGAATATCTCCTGACAGCACATTAGATGTGAGTTGTGGCTTTGTTTAGGGTCCGGCATGGTTCCGTTCATTGACTGCTGGGATTTTTGAGGCAGAATAAAAATATAGTATCCAAAAGTAGAGCGAATTACAAAAAATATTTATAGAATTTTTGGTCTTTTGCTTGAGTGTATATTTCATTGATCATTGCGTTGATTTTCCTCATGTCAACCCTCCGCAGATTGATCTACGGCGGTATGCTTTCAGTCTTTTGAAATACAATACTGCTGGATGAATCCCGATCCCGATATAATCTGACCAAATATATATGGTTGACATAACCATCCACACCACTCAGTGATGGAATTTTAATTCAATCGAAAAACACAGTTGTCGCTTACGTCAATTATACATACTTGGACAGTATAGGGCTCTTATTTAAACAGTTTCGAGCGACTACTATAGCTTAGCCTCCTCAAATATAATGTGGAGAATTCGTTAAACGCAGTGTTCTGGTATGTCAATCAGCAAATAATTAGTCCAAATCAGACCAGTTCCTTCAAACCGCAATCAATTACAGTATTGTGCAATTCCAAATGAAATCGAACTAAAAATGCCGATTTTAAAAACTTGTATTTTTGATTCAAACGAAAGTTTGTATTTCGTTTGGGTTGGAGGAAATATGCGTTTTCCACAGCATTTGGGAATTTTTGGACTCAAGTGTATCTTACGCCCTTTTCAGTATCGATTTTAGTAAGAGAAGTCTTTGTAATTTATGTCTCGAAAACTATGAGTCGTATCGAAATAGTGTCTTCAAAAGAGTTATAGAGTATTTATGACCATACGTGAAAAAAATATACACCGAGAAAACAAATTAGTGCTCTTTTTTACTTACAAAAAAAAAAAAAAAAAAATTTTGCAATATCTAAAATACATATTTTTTTTTTAATTTTTCCACTTAAAATAGAAGTCATATAGAAAATTGAAAATTGAAAATTGATGGTAAAACTATTTTTGACGAAATTTGTAGAGCCATCAATTTTTATGAATTTTCAAAACATGGAATTTTTGTGTGTTAACAATCATTTTTAGGCACAAATTATGAATCCTAATGTGCTTTAAAACAAAAAGACGGGTGGGTAATGTCGGGGACATAACCGGAGTGACGTAGGACTATACAAAGGGGACAGCTTTTGTTAAATATATATTTTAAATATATTGTTTTATTTTCTTCTCCTACGTGAATACCTACCTATCTACCTGAAAAATGGATTAGTTTACTGTTTACTCTTTATGAATATGTTGATGGTTCTGAAAAGAACCTTTGGTGTTGTGTTTTGTTATCACTCGATATTCCCATCTTGTTCGGTTAAACCTTCCTGTTTAGCTATTGCGTTTGCCACTCCACCGAACCGAATGTGTTCTGTTCCGAATGCGGGTTTTCTTATTCGTCTCTGGCCTTGAGAAAGGCCCTTTGAAAACTCTACTCTACTCTACTCCAGCGCTACCACCTCCGCCCTCTTGCCTTGAGAAAGGCACTCGATCCCTCGCCGTCCAGCTCGTCCAGCAACGATGTTGTCCAGTCGGTGTCCACACAAAGAATGATCGTTACTGCAGCGGAGCGGGGATTTTTAAGCTGACTGGCTGGCTCGAGAATTACGCATGTGTGAGACTGCGACTAATGTTTCGTTAATTTTTTTTCTTTTTCCTTTCCAATCGTGCTTAATTCTATTTCGCTGCTGCTCTGGTTGCCCGTTTTGGTCGGTACGATTTGAGGAGCACAAAATGGACCAATCAAAAATGGGCACATAGGGCATTTGGACAATGCTTGATATTTAACAATTATTCAATTATTTATCTCAAGAAAAATGAAATGTTATTCGTTATGATAGATGCGTAGATATATTTCCTATCAATTGATGCAAAAACCTTCGCGATCTATTGAGAAATGCTCGAGTTATAAGCGTTCCAAATCTTGCATTTTTTCCTACTTGTTCAGTGCCTAGATTTCCATTTCACCCCCTATATCTTCCGGTTAGACGTAGTCCTACGTCAAAAAGATCTTCATCAATTCTTCTCAAAGCAGCCATTCTCGAGATATAAAAAGACGGGTGGGTAATGTCGGGGACATAACCGGAGTGACGTAGGACTATACAAAGGAGACAGCTTTTGTTAAATATGTATTTTAAACATATTGTTTTATTTTCTTCTCCTACGTGAATACCTACCTATCTACCTGAAAAATGGATTAGTTTACTCTTTATGAATATGTTGATGGTTCTGAAAAGAACCTTTGGTGTTGTGTTTTTGTTATCACTCGATATTCCCATCTTGTTCGGTTAAACCTTCCTGTTTAGCTATTGCGTTTGCCACTCGCCACAGCATTCACAGTTGGAAAATTTCTTCCCATCCAGCTTGTGACATATTTTACAGTAAATACATTCAATGGCACGTCGCATTACCACCACTCAGTATCGGATTGGAGGTAATTTTAACCTGTAATTGAACATTTGCGATGACAGTGGTACAGTGTCGACTTTCAATGTGGGGTCATAATTTGGACCCCGAACTCTATGTTTACAAAAATGTCCAACTAAATATGTCGTATTACAGGTCCGTCCAATTAGCTAAATGTCGAGATAAGTGTAAATTACTGTACTTTCAATCTAGAAGCAATTTAAGAATTGGTGAAAATCAATAAGCTCAGAACAACTGCCAAATTCACATACTCATCATATCCTGGCAAACAAATTATGAAAAAATCAATTAGTGTTTTATTATTATTTTGGATAATGTTTTAGAAAGCATTGAACTGTACTTCCTAAACTCTTTTTTGGAAGGTTTAATGGCCCTGAAAAGCGCCTTGTTTTATGGAATGGTTCCAATTTAGAAAACTTAGTACTCATGGTTTTGAAAAAAACCATTTCGAACGCCCTCGATGCCGTCTTGTTCTGGATTTGCCACCAAAGCAGTTTGTATAAAGAACAAACTTTTTTCTTCTGCTACCTGATGCCGTTTTGCGATTGCGTTTGCCACTCGCCACTCGCTGCAACTGCCTGTTGTTGTCTTGATGTCCACCGAACCGAATGTGTTCAGTTCGGAATGCGGGTTTTCTTATCGTCGCGAGCAGCTTTGCCAACTAACTCGATCACTTCGGCGGCCGAAACTATATAACGCCGGCTAGGTGGACTGGTGCACTGGTACTAACGCGCTCGGCCTAGCTACCCTTGCGGGGAACTCCAGATCAACACGGTTCGAGCAGGATTTTGCCTTTCCCTTCACTTCTCCTCCTTTACCATGTCCAGACATGGCTGCTTGGGTTGGTTTGTTGATGTGTTGTGATGCGAACCGATGTGGTGTACGGTTTGAATGAGAATGATCGTTACGGAAGGAAGGAAGGAAGGTATTGTATTATAGAGACTTTAAACATTTGCAGTTCATTCGTCTCTAGCCTTGAGAAAGGCCCTTTGAAAACTCTACTCTATTCTACTCCAGCGCTACCACCTCCGCCCTCTTGCCTTGAGAAAGGCACTCGATCCCTCGCCGTCCAGCTCGTCCAGCAACGATGTTGTCCAGTCGGTGTCCACACAAAGAATGATCGTTACGGCAGCGGAGCGGGGATTTTTAAGCTGACTGGCTGGCTCGAGAATTACGCATGTGTGAGACGGCGACCAATGTTTCGTTCATTTTTTTCTTTTTCCTTTCCAATCGTGCATCATTCTATTTCGCTGCTGCTCTGGTTGCCCGTTTTGGTCGGTACGATTTGAGGAGCACAAAATGGACCAATCAAAAATAGGCACATAGTGCATTTTGACAATGCTTGATATTTCACAATTATTCAATTATTTATCTCAAGAAAAATGAAATGTTATTCGTTATGATAGATGCGTAGATATATTTCCTATCAATTGATGCAAAAACCTTTGCGATCTATTGAGAAATGCTCGAGTTATAAGCGTTCCAAATCTTGCATTTTTTCCTACTTGTTCAGTGCCTAGATTTCCATTTCACCCCCTATATCTTCCGGTTAGACGTAGTCCTACGTCAATAATTATAGGAGGTTGTGTCCAAGATACGACCGCATTGTGACGTAGAACTACGCTGTTATTTTTTATAAGTCGCTTGTTTTTACCTTCGTATATTATTCTTTAATGCTGTGAAATTTTAGAAACAACTGCTTAGTAGGATAATCTCTGGAATGTTTTTTTCATTGTAGAATCAGTTGACGATAATTGATTGATGATTCATTCTTGCCATTCTTGCCCTCGCAAAACAATACACTAGCTGATCGTATGTCGCAATTTATTTCATGTCAATGCATTGAAAATTTACCTCGAAGGCTATTCCGGTGGCCTTTTTCGAAATTGACATAGACTCGGCTACAGTCGATTATATACATGTTGCACCAGCACCATTATTCCACATCTTATCACTACATCAATATATCTTTGGCACCGCATGGAAACAACAACTTGCAAGTATCAAATATCATGCTCCATGTTATTTAGTATTGCCTTAAAGGAATCGCACCTATAGGCATCGTTCATACAACGTAAACCAAGCGCCAAACAAGCGTTCGCCATAGCACGCATACAGAGCCATACGTTGGTAGCTTGAACTACCAGAAATATAAACACTTCTCATCATTTTGCGCTATTCTCAAAAGAAATGATTCTGTTTATATTACTGGCCTCGAAAAAAAGTTGCATTACTTTCTCATGTTCGACATAAGCGCAGCTGCCAGGAAGGAAGTTTGTCTACAGGCAAGCGAAACCTAATCACATTCAACATTGCAGAACGACATTTACTTTCTTGGTGTCTAAACAAGCGAAATAAATCTTATAAATAAATCCGAAGTCGCCTACTTCGCTGTTGTTCGATGCGGTATCACACTCGCGGAGGCTCGGTTCAGTGCGAGCGCTTTTCACTACACCAACATCGCATGCTTCACTAGATGACGCTTGCCTCGATATTTGACTGCCCCTGGCAATGCGTTTGCTTTTTGCAGTGCTCGAGTCAGCCTTCCTCTTCTTCTTGCTCATCACACACAGCGCGAAGCGTTTAATTTATGACGCGGAAAGAAAAACACACGATACGAATAACGCCAAAAACGAACTGAAAAAACCACACGACGATATCCAAGTTGGATTACCACTGGTGGGGTCCAATCTTAGATCGAAGCGCAGCGAAAGCAAAGTGAACTGGATTGCTCAAGAGTCCGATGCCGAATGAAAGTTTGCCTCAGCGAGATCCACTGTTTATACTCTAGGCAAGTATTCCCCTTCATTCTTGTTCTTTTCCTTTGTTCATGGAGACTTTAAATCCTACTATTTCCCCTTCGTTGGTCGTCGATAAGTTGCTCGTTATTGACAGCTCTGTTCGGGAAAGCACACAAATGGACAGAACAAATGTATGGGAAAATAGAAATGCTTAAAGTTTTCATGTATTTTAACCATTTACAAACCAGGAGATTCTAATGTATAGCATATTAAACAAATATTAGGGATTTTCCGATTCGTTTACTATGTAAATCGCCAAAATCCATTCGCGCCAAAAATAGTTATTAACGTTAACTTTATTTCATAAAAACGTGACCTGTTTTCTGATTTGGCACCCTTAATGAAAGACGTAGTTCTACGTCAAAAAGATTGCGTAGTCCTACGTTCTAAGCGGTCGTGTCTCGGATACAACCCCTCGATTTTTTTGTTGATTCTAGTTGAAGATTCACCAGAAATTGTGTAAAATTATATTGCAGCGAAATTGAAAAAAAAAAAGGAGTTGGGTGCCGAACAACGAACTGTAGAGAGATTAGAAATTTGTACTTTCAAAACAATACCAAGCAATAGTCGAACATGATAAGAGGATGGTTGTGGAAAACATTGATTTGGTTCAGAGTGATGAAATAAAGAAATTCTTTCCATACTTGGGACTTATGACCGACTTTCATGATTTACATCTCGAATCTCCGAAATATGCACAAATGGATTTCATGCAGTTTACCATCTACGCAATTCTGTTGGTTCGGGACAATCACGGAGAGCACTACCAAATTCAGTGAACCTAAGCTCGAAATAAGCAACTTATTTTGTGTGTTGAACTATCAATTCAAGGATATACTCGCAGCTGTAGCACGTGTATCATCTAGACCGGATGATGAATCCGAATCATCAAAAGTTTTGATGAACTCTGAATCATATCACCCTAGGTTTTATCAGGTTTACGCTTAAGCTCACCCTTTTTCCCGTATCATCTTATTCACGACGTCTTCCGGTGTGAATCCATCTTCCGGACGCATGCTAAATATAACCAAATATAGGGTGCTTTTGTCACGTTTCTCCCATAAGGATAATTCTCTGCCACGTCAAAGAGTTCTCCATCAGAGAGTCCAGTTCACTGTGTAGACCCCACGTTCTTCGGTTATCTCCTGTGAATGTTTTTATTAGGAAACCTAATTATATCATCACAGTCCATTATATTACCAACATTCCTACGAGAACGGTCCATTACACAAGCTGTTATTTTCGTCTAATTGAATTAAATCACCTAAATGGATACAATTCGCCAATTTTTTCCGCCCTGCTAGCATGTTTACCAACACTTCATCCAGGATATAAATTGGAAAATTTAATTAGCATTAATCTCCTCTCATTTCTTTCTCTCCCTCGCAGAGCAAACAACACCAGTCTAAATTATCGTGGCACTAGCAAATTAGTCCCATCCGCCACAGCGTCCCATCCGCCACCAACTCCCTCGGTCAATCTACGAAATGAGTGACAATAAGCTAATGGCTCGAGCGCAACGCATCGATGCGAAGAAAGCCACCGGAAAAACGTCCCAAGTGAGTGAAGAAGACCCGAGGAAATTTGTCCTCCCGCAGCGGAATGCCCAAAGTGTGTTGCCACTCAAACCATGGAATCTATCATGAGAAGACTTGCCCCTGTGAATAGTAGTGCTGATAATCTACACCACAATCACCACCTACAACCGCAAACACGGAATCGGAAAATGTGATAATTGTAGATACTGTTTGAGTAACCAGCGAATGGTTGGACCACATTGGTAAAACCCTCCTGAATTTCCGACTTCTTCACGACTTTACGCTCAAATACACACTTACAACAAAAACACTCACGCACCCAAACACAATCTAAGCCGGTCTGTCTGGTGCGTTTTTCGGAAACAAATTCTAGGTCCTAAGCTCAACAATTACGCAATGCTGTCCAACGTTCTGTTTTTGGCTAATTAGTAGTAGGAAATTGTGTCACCCAACAAACGCTTGATCGTAACAAAACGCTTATTGCACCATTCAAAACACTACAAAAAAAAAACAAGCAAACAAACAAACAAACAAACAATCAAACCAAACCGGAAACGCAGCGCACCGTTGTTTGCAGAAAAGTATGATCAATCTGTATCCACTGGAGGAGTATCCACATTTTTGTTCCTTTTACTGGGGCGGTTTCAACGGGAGCAGCAGCTTCAATAGCGCCGCCCAGGTGACGGCCGCCGGTACCAACTATGACGGGACACTTCGGAATGGGGTAAAAATTAAAAACTCAAACCCAAACGGCAATTAATTGATCCAATGTCATGATCGTTCGCAGCTCTACGAGGATCCACGGATAGAGAATCTGCGGAAGCTTTCGTACGGAATCGCGCTGCCCATCATCTGTGCCCTCGGAATCGTGGGCAACGTGCTGAATCTGGTGGTGCTCACTCGGAGGAACATGCGAGGAACGGCCTACATTTACATGAGGGGTGAGTACGGCAGCAGTGTAGCCTGGTAACCCAATTCAGAGCCCAAGTGTTTCCTCGTCCGGCGTCTTGGCTCTCCCATCGGGGTCGAGAGCCAGCAGCAGTTGAACATTTTTTTTCTCATGTTCACAGCAGGAACGATACGCTTGCCGTTCAAGCTGAGTAAACTTTACTCTTCATTTATATGTTTTTTTTTTGCTTTCTTCCACCAATACGGCTTCTGGTTTCTGGATTATTTTTGCTTATCCGCGAAATGCGCTGCATTAAGTCGGCGGAAGCGGGCGCTTGGCGAGATGCCAATTCCGTTTGTGGTCTTCCAGCTGAAATGTGAGATGCGAGTATTCGCGCCACTCGTAAATAATAACAGACGAACAAATTGGGGGTATGTTTTTTACGTTCCATCAACCAGAGCACAGAACTCTGTGGTTTGTGCGGTCGGTCTGAAGCGTCAAATCACTTGATGAAATTTGTGTTGAATTTGCCAACTGTGGGTAATAACGAACGGAACGATGTTCGCTCTGCAAGGATTGTATATTTTGACGTGGGACTACGTCTAACCGGAATATATGGAGGGTGAAATGAAAACCTAAACACAGAACATGCAGGAAAAAATGAAAGATTTCGAATGCTTATAGCTCGAACATTTCGTACTGGATAGGAGAGATGTTTGCATCACTTGATAGGGAATATTTCTACGCATCTATCGCAACTAACAAAATGTTGTTTTTCATTAGATAAACAATTGAATAACTGTAAAATATTAGGCGTTATCTAAACGCCCTAACTGCATCGTTTTGATTGGCCCGATTTACGGTTTCCCTAACACAGCCATCAAAACCAAGCAGCCTTGGGGAAATCGGCATTGCAAATACATGAAAGTAGGGGGACTTTTGTTCTCATCGAAAAATGTTCCCTAACACAGATTTTAAAACACACGAAAGAGCCTAGAGGCGAGTGAACTGAAAAGTTTAAACCCTCTTAAAGCCAAAAAGAAGAAGAAGAACACACGAAAGTAGGGGGAGCTTTTGTTCCCACCGAAATGTGTTCCCTAATAGAGATTTCTAAACCAAGGTGCCTGGAGAAATCGGTATTTGAAATTCATGCAAGTCGGGGGTATTTTTGTTCCGACTGGAATGTGTTTCCCTAACACAGACTTCAAATCCATGGAGCGTGGGGAAATCGGCATTGCGAATTCATACAAATCGGGGGTATTTTTGTTCCGATTGAAATGTGTTTCCCTAACACAGACTTCAAAACCGAGGATTCTGGGGAAATCGGCTCTGCAAATAAATGCAAACTGCGAGTACTTTTGTCCTCGCTTGCCTTTGTGCAGAGTGGAATATGTCTGTCCTAACATGATCTTCTAAACTTAGGAACCTGGGAAAATCGTGCAGACACTAGAAGCGAATGAGCTTCCCAGTTTCAAGCAAATTCGAGATTCGAGAAGTATGTACACTTTTGGGATGTAAACTTCAGAGGGAAATGTAAAATAAAATAATCGTTTGATAATTTTTTTTGTCTTTATTGGAAAGATTTTCAGCCTTAGGCTGGTTCATCAAACGTTTGATAATTCTTCCGTACATATATTTTGTTCTAGTCATCATACCAAACGTAAAAGGTCCGTCATTAAATTTACTTGTAACGAAGAACAATCAATCACAATAAATGAATTGACTTTACACGGCATTTGTTCATTTTTTGACGTAGGACTACGTCTAACCGGAAGATATAGGGGGTGAAATGGAAATCTAGGCACTGAACAAGTAGGAAAAAATGCAAGATTTGGAACGCTTATAACTCGAGCATTTCTCAATAGATCGCAAAGGTTTTTGCATCAATTGATAGGAAATATATCTACGCATCTATCATAACGAATAACATTTCATTTTTCTTGAGATAAATAATTGAATAATTGTTAAATATCAAGCATTGTCCAAATACACTATGTGCCCATTTTTGATTGGTCCATTTTGTGCTCCTCAAATCGTACCGACCAAAACGGGCAACCAGAGCAGCAGCGAAATAGAATGAAGCACGATTGGAAAGGAAAAAGAAAAAAATTAGGGAAACATTGGTCGCAGTCTCACACATGCGTAATTCTCGAGCCAGCCAGTCAGCTTAAAAATCCCCTCTTCGCTGCCGTAACGATCATTCTCATTCGAACCGTACACCACATCGTTTCGCATCACCTCACATCAACAAACCAACACAAGCAGCCATGGTTGGATATGGCAAAGGAGGAAAAGTGAAGGGAAAGGCAAAATCCCGCTCGAACCGTGGTGGTCTGCAATTTCCCGTAGGTGTATCCGCCAATTGCACCGGAAAAGGTAGCTAGGTCGAGCGCGTTAGTACCTGTGTACCAGTCCACCTAGCCGGCGTTATATAGTTTCGGCCGCCGGAGTGATCGAGTTGGCTGGCAAAGCTGCTCGCGACGATAAGAAAACCTGCATTCGGAACATAACACATTCGGTTCGGCGGACATCAAGACAACAGGCAGTTGCAGCGAATGGCGAGTGGCAAACGCAATCGCAAAACAGCATCAGGTAGCAGAAGAAAAAAGTTTGTTCTTTATACAAACTTCTTTGGTGGCAAATCCAGAACAAGGCGGCTTCGAGGGCGTTCGAAATGGTTTTTTTCAAAACCACGAGTACTAAGTTTTCTAAATTGAAACCATTCCATAAAACAAGGCGCTTTTCAGGGCCATTAAGCCTTCCAAAAAAGAGTTTAGGAAATAAAGTTCAATGCTTTCTAAAACATTATCCAAAATAATAATAAAACACAAATTGATGTTTTCATAATTTGTTTGCCAGGATTTGATGAGTATGTGAATTTGGCAGTTGTTCTGAGCTTATTGATAGTTGGGGACTTTCCTGATTATTCAATTTTCACCAATTCTTAAATTGTTTCCAGATTGAAAGTACAGTAATCTACAATTAGTTCGACATTTAGCTAATTGGACGGACATGTAATGTGACTTATTTAGTTGGACATTTTTGTAAACATAGAGATCCAAATTATGATCCCACATTGAAAGTCGACACTGTACCACTGTCATCGCAAATGTTCAATTACAGGTTAAAATTACCTCCAATCCGGCACTGAGTGGTGGTAATACGACGTGCCATTGAATGTAATTTACTGTAAAATATGTCACAAGCTGGATGGGAAGAAATTTTCCAACTGTGAAAGCTGTGGCGAGTGACAACAAATCGCTAAACAGGAAGGTTTAGCCGAACAAGATGGGAATATCGAGTGATAACAAAAACACAACACCAAAGGTTCTTTTCAGAACCATTAACATATTCATAAAGAGTAAACAGTAAACTAATCCATTTTTCAGGTAGATAGGTAGGTATTCACGTAGGTGAAGAAAATAAAACAATATATTTAAAATATATATTTAACAAAAGCTGTCCCCTTTGCATAGTCCTACGTTACTCCGGTTATGTCCCCGACATTACCCACCCGTCTTTTTCACTCACAGAGCAAATATATTGAACTCAATTGAATTTGGAAACTGTTTCATTCAATCAAGAATTTAATCAATACAAACGAATGATTGCTAAGCTAAGGTAGTTCCACGTGAACCTTGCGGTTATATCATAGATATAACCCACTCATTTTTTTTATTTCGAATGAGGTTCGGCTGTGTATTTAATGAAATGTTTACGGTAAGTTCGAAGAAAAATAGTGTCACTTTTTTTAACCCATTTGTTTATTTTAAGCATTTTAGCAGTAACAGAGCCGAATTAAAATCGTGTACATGTCACATGTTTATCATATCTATAAATAGAACACTACACAGTTGCCATTTTTCAGGGTAAGAGTATTCCTTCTGTTCTTCCATTATTCAGTTAGACCACCCGGACAGCAGAGACAGTTGATATGATCATTATTGTGTTATTTCCAGCACAACAGCCCGATGTTTTTTTTTTTGTTGCAAGCAAACGGTGCATATGGATAGAGAGAGGCTAGGATTCCGACGCTGAATCGACCTCCATCGCTGATGATTGTTGCGCGGACGAAGTTATTCTGTTTTGAACTCACGATCGATCGCTTAAGGTGGGACTAGAATGCCGCGCTATGCGTCGCGTTGCGACTATTGTGCTTTGACACTTCATTTTAAATATGTGTGTTTCCATTCAGCCGAACACAATAATGCGTTGCGTCATTAGCATCGTTGTACTAAACGCTAACATTTGTTCTAAACTGCTTGCGCCGAATTCGCGATGACAATGGCATGGTGTCGACGTCTGGTGGAAACTTCAAATTAGGGCCATAATTTGGGTCCCAAACTGGTTAGTGTAATTTCTATCAGATTAGATGACACGAAGCCGGTTTTTAAATTCTAAAATTTCAATGAAAACTTTCACATCATGTTATTTGATTACTTGAAACACGTGTTTCTGACTTTCATTCAACCATGTGGCCAAACAATTCCAACATTGTTGCTGAATTTTTTCATCATAATATAGAGTTGTCTTCGTAAACAATTTTCGTATGAGACTTTTTCACCACCTACAAACAAAAATGTTTTACATTTAAATAGAATAAAGGGTGTGTCACATCAAATTGCATCACGGAAAAAACGCTGTAGAAATTTAATTTTTAGGAATTATAATTTCAGCTTTCGCTTATAATCAGATAAGAGTGTATAGATCACGTTGGCCATGCTTCACTGTCAATTTTTCGTAAATTTGGAAAAATGTCGTCGAACGAAAAAGAGCGTTGTGAATTAATCCTGTGCAGAATCCGGAGTTGTCACATCGGGACATCGGTAAGATGCTGGGAATCGTCCAATCCACGGTCAGCAGAGTACTAAAACGATACTTCGAGAACCTAACCATCGACCGGAAGGCGAAGAACGGCAAAAATGGATGCTCCGTCAGCGAAAAAGATCACAAGCGCGTAGTTAAGCAGTTTGGACGTGATCCGAGAAGTTCGGTCCGGGATATCGCCAATAAGCTGAATTTGTCAAGTTCATTCGTCCAGCGGACCAAGCAGCGGGAGGGCCTGCGTACATACAAGGTTCAGAAGGCTCCTAACCGCGACGAAAGGCAAAACATGGTGGGGAAGACGCGAGCCCGGAAGGTGTACACCGAAATGCTGACGAAGCCGCATTGCCTGGTAATGGACGACGAAACCTACGTCAAAGCGGACTTTCGTCAGCTGCCGGGCCTGTTGTTCTTCTCCGCAGAGGACAAATTCAGCGTTCCGGAGGAGATTCGCAAGCAGAAACTATCCAAGTTTGCCAAAAAGTACATGATGTGGCAAGCGATCTGCTCTTGCGGAAAGCGGAGCGCCCCCTTCGTGATGATCGGCACGGTAAACGGGTAGGTTTACCTTAAGGAGTGCCTACCGAAGCGCTTACTACCACTATTGAAGCAGCACGAGGGCCCGACCATCTTCTGGCCGGATCTCGCTTCGTGCCACTATTCAAAGGACGTGTTGGAGTGGTACGAAGCCAACGGGGTCACCTTCGTGCCAAAGGAAATGAACCCGCCCAACGCGCCGGAGCTTCGCCCAATAGAGAAATATTGGGCGATTATAAAGCAGGCCCTCTGGAAGAACCCAAAAGTTGTCAAATCGGAGGCGGACTTCAAGAGAAAATGGATTTCTGTTCAAAAAAAACTACAACCTGACGTTGTACAGAACCTTATGGACGGGGTAAAGAGGAAGGTGCGAGCATATGGGCTTGGGCTCGAAGTATGAATAAAAAGAAAATGCCAAAAGTTGTTTAATAATTTTTATTTTACTGTCTAAAATTTTCAAAAGAATCGGTCTACTGGGCGAATTTCTACAGCGTTTTTTCCGTGATGTAATTTGATGTGACACACCCTTTACTAGTTTGATATGGGAAAGATAATTTTCATTCATAATTTTAATTTTGAAAACGTGTTCATCGACTGAAAATCAGCTATTGTTTCACGCTCCCCTAAACTAGTGAACGAAGCTCCATGCCGCCAGCGCGGATATGTAAATATGTTGTTTTTAAAAACATTCAACAGATCCGTGGACACAACAAGGACAAGATTTTCATACGAATTTTATTTTGTTTTTGTTTACATGAAAAGTGGTGACGTGAATGCTAGATTGTGACTGCAAATCAACAGACTGCGTCGGGCGAATGTTTTAGTACAAAACGCAAGCAATGACAGCTGATGAGAAGCAACGCACTACGCGGCATTCTGTTTCCACCTTTACTAAGCGAACGCGCAACCAATGTGGCTACGAAGACCCCCCAAACACAGTATCACTTACGCAACAGAATCTGATGGTTTTCTAAATGGTATTAACAACATCCAAATATCTTGGCTTTAGTTTTTGCGTCTACCACAGCTACCAAAATAGCATAGCAGTGTGTTGAGTCAATTCAATGGAAATTTGTGCGCAAGACTACGAAATTTGACCGTTAAAGTCTGATAGGAATAAACTTATTAGGTTCTCGAAGAGATGTTGCCAAGACCCTATTTATTTCGGACTTGATTACATCGACTATCGATTGCCCAGTGCTCCTTCGGTTGATTAATTTCAACGTTGATCGCCTTAATCTACGTTCTCAGAACTTTTTCTACCTCCTGTCGTGTTCCCGTTTAAGCATCGTTGAATTCCAGTGACCGTTTCTGCTAACTTTATTCTAGAGACTGACGTTCCATTGAACTAGTGGCATGCATCAGCCAAAGAGATATTCTTTAATTGCTCATTTTTCTCATTTTTATTAGCTGATACTCTTTCGGACCAATGGTGCCAATATTTCCGAATAATTTTACTTTTACTTCTAATGCATCCGGATAATTGTAAAAGACATTTAGCAGCGTTGATCCGAACAGAGACAAATTAGAGCTTTTTCTCATTTCGCTCTTATATTATTTTCCTCTCCTTATTTGTGGAGGAATGTTCTCACGTCTTGCTTGCGTGTATGGGTAATCCAAGAATTCCCTTGCATACAAAGCCAAAGCTTTACCAAAGATCATGAGCAGATGAAACAAAAGTATTTTTTAATCGATTTACATTTACATATACCTATATTTCAATTATTTCGCATTTCTTCTCTTGTCTTCATCTCATCTCCTACACCTCCCATCAACCAGAACAAATTACGGACACGATGAACCTTTTACTAAAGGCCCATTTATACGTTGCTAGTAGCTGACTTGACAATGAGCAGCTACTGACCCGGTGGACTCGCTTGACAATTGGTTGACTCGCCTTGTCCGTTCACATAGTGTGAGCTGCTGGCGAGAAACTAGATACTACGGCACGGGTTTACCTGGGATGCCAGGCGATTTTTCAAATGTCCATCAAATAGTCAGAAACAGCAATCAGGTCCGAATTTGTCAAATGATTGGTCCGAAATCGACTTCTTTATTGGTAGTTTTCATCTTAGGTTTTCAGTTGAATGTATCATTACACAATTTTATAGAGATTACAGAGCAGTGTTGAGAATAACACCTGAACAAGTGGAAAAACTGTTGAATTTAATTGCTCCACAAATACAACGCCAAGATACACTCATGAAGGATGCTGTACCTGCAAGAGTGATAATATAAATGACATTAATATGCCTTTCTTCTGGAATATTGTTCAGATTGTTGTCGATATTTTTTAGAATCTCGAAAGCATCCATAGCTAAGATAATTCCGGAAGTATGTGATGCTTTAAATGATAGTCTAGAAGACTTTTTAAAATTTTATTCACACGCGTCAAAAATTAAAATAATGAATGAAAATGTACTTTTTTAAATCGAATATGTATTCTGTTTCTTAGAACCTTACTTTTTTTCGCAAGTTGTGAGTGAATTTTGAATGAAAATTGTGCCTGATAATGATTCTATATTAGACATTCTCCAGAAAACTATCTCAAAAAGAAAGCGTGCCCCGCCAGCGTGCAAAACGGAATAACAATGATTTCGTTAAGAAACTATGAGGGTTTTATTTGTTTTTCCAATAATTTTCAAGTCTATAAATATCTTCGCATATTTTCAAATATCTTAAAAATAGAGACATTTCTTTACATTTGGCATCCCTGATTCGAACGCTAAATTCTGTTTTTGACGTTTTGAAGCATGCGAGTGCGAGTAAATTCAAAAAACTTTGAAGTAGCTCGCACGCCGGATCACACATGACAATAACTGGCATGATGTGTTCACACGGTGTGAGTAGCTGCACTGCAGTAACTGACTAGACCGACTCGTATGCTTGCTCGCACCGTCTGAACCCGGCTTAACATGTACCACGTGTTTAATCATTGTAGCCAGAGTTGCCAACTAAAATTTTCAAAAATCAGGATAAATGAAAATAAAAATCAGGAAAAATCAGGATAATTTATATAGGATTGTCCGGAAAGTCGGTGCTCATTTTTTAGGAAAATAATAGCAACATTTTTGTTTTTAATTTCAATTTATATGCGCAGTTTTATTCCACAATCATTTGTCAGTTTTTACGCAGGATATAAATTTTATCATCATGTTTGCTTTATCGTCGAAAACTGTTCAAGGTTTTTTATGCTGTTCATGGAGTCGAAGTTTTTTCCTTGAAAGTACTTTGTAGGGACAAAGCATGACAAGCTGGCATCCTTGAAGTAAGAAGTGAGAGAAAAAAATTCGCAACACTATCTTGAACGTTCATTTATTGAATTAACGTTGACGGGATTGAGCTTCGCTCTCTTTGATTGTGAAGCGAAAATCATATTTGATACTTCAAGTGGAATAAAAGCACTTTTGAACTAAGAATTATGAATGAAATTATAGCTTTCCGCATCGAGTATGTATTCCACGTAATAGAGGAACTTGTTTTTTTAAATTGTGAAAAATATTGAACAAAAAAAACTGTATTTGATGATGATTTTATATTATAACGGCAAGCTTTTGTGGTAATATCAAGAAATGTGTTTTTCATGTTAAAATAGAAGTCAGGACAACATTTTAAAAACAATAAATAATTAATTCAATCCAAAATATAACGGTTTACAACTACTTTCGGACATTCTAATCTGATAATGTATCTTTCTTTCAATGACATTATAGAAAGGCGGACCGAATAGCTTATTTCATGTAAGTTGTTAGGATAGTTCTCATTTCCAACATTTCCAGTGTATTCATTACGCAAATTTTTTATTCTAATGAAGTAAAAACTACAAAAATCAGGAAAAATCAGGATCATTTCAGTAAAATCAGGGAAAATCGAATGTTTGTCAGGTTATCAGGGAGTGCGCCAAAAAGTCTGGGAAATCCTGAAAAATCAGGAAGGTTGGCATCTCTGGTTGTAGCTCCTATTTTGCCTTTCATCATTCATCATCATCGTTAAGCATCACGCCATCTATGTATATTCTGTTGTCTTTGTAAACAAATGAATGAATGAATAAATAACATCGTGCTTGACGTTTGCTATTTCATGATTAACTTTGGTCCGCGTTTGTGTTTCGCAGTAACGGAAAAATTATTTCATCATCAAATGGTATTTTGTAGTACAGGTCGGAGTCGATTATCCGGAGTATTGATTTTTTTGACGTAGGACTACGTCTTACATTAAGGGTGCCAACTCAGAAAACAGGTCACGTTTTCATGAAATAAAGTTAACGTTGATAACTATTCTTGCTGCGAACGGATTTTACCGATTTGCGTATCAACCGAATCGGAAATTTTCTAATATTTTTTATATATGCTATACATTACAATCCCATAGTCTGTATACGGTTTAAATTGATGAAAATTGGAAGCATTCCCATTTCCCCATACATTTGTTCTGTCCATTTGTGTGCTTTCCCGAACAGAGCTGTCAATAACGGGAAACTTGTGCATCCGCTAGAATAGAAACAACGAAGGGGGACAGCGAAAAGAGAATATTTGCAAAGTAAACTCTACCCCAAGGCGCCTAGAAGTATATAAGGTGGGCCAACTTGCTAAAATGACTCTTCAGCCATCTTGGAAGTCTACTGTGTTTTGTTTGTAAACAATACACAATACGCTAGTGGCGAAGCTCACTCGTGATCAGTCTATCTCTTTCACGCTACAAGCAAATATTTCCCCTTCTACTTTCTTCCGTACTGTTTTCATATACCGCTCCCCTAACCAACTTAGTGACGAAACGGCCTCACCTAGTACCATAGATCCGTCTTGCTCTACCCTTGCATAGTAAGTTAGCTGTCGCTAGCGTATGAGTATTGCATCTCCTCTGAGGAAAATTCTCAGAATCTTTCTGTGCCCTAAACAACAAAGGTCGCTTATTCTGCTCGTTTTGTGTTTTATGTTTCTCCTCGATCTGTGAACGCTATCGAATATTTCACTTGAAATGCATCTGGCATAGCATTTAACACAATTTGGCTTTGTGTGTGTTGCTTATTTTCGTTGCGCGAAACTTATAACTTGTTCATTTCCTGTACATGTTGTGCGATTTTAGCCACCAAAATAGACCAGCCATTTCGGAGATGCTTTATGCTTTGGCCGCAGAGCACACGTCTTGCCCTCACCGCTGACCGAATGCCCGAGGCCAAGAGCCCGTGCTGCGTGGTTGGGTTGGGCGATGCAGGGTTGGAGCCAACCGCAAAGCGGGTGAAATATGGGCGGCAGGGATGCGTCGTATAGGCACGGTATGTATAAAAGTATTGCAAGCGAAATACATTGGATGTAATAGGAGGATCACATTCACCCTCTACACACATGTGAATAGCACACCTTCTGTACTTTTAGTTGCCATTCGTATTTGCTTTCGTGCGCATCGGCTCTGTTCTGACGCAACAAGCTCCTAGTTTTATTGACGGTTTTGACCGAGAGTCGATGAACGATTTTCATAAACGGTCATTCTCGCGATGTTTAATGTTTATCGCTGCATGCATGTGCTAGACGTGTGTTTGATGCTTGTTGAATTTCGATGCACGGAAAATACCTCTCGTTAAATACTCAGTGCAATGCATGCATTGATATAGAGAAACAAATTGCGACATATAACTAATTAGTGTATTGTTCTCGCAAAGGCGAGAAAGAATCGTTGCTTCTCGAAATGATTCTTCAAAACCACAAGCCATTAAACCTTTTCAGGATCCCCGGAACTTTTCACTAGAGTTATGTATGGAATTTCAACGTATTCGCAAATAATGAATGATAAACCAACAAATTTCAAAAAAAAGCTTGCGTAGTCCTACGTCCTAAGCGGTCGTGTCTCGGATACAACCCCTCGTTTTTTTTACTCCGTATAATCGAATCCTCCGGATAATCGAGTCATAAAAAAACGAATTTTCTCTCGGTAAACGTAATATAATTATGATTTGCACTTATTCATTGAACGGTTTAATCTAGGTTGACCCGTTTGTATGTTTGTGGCTTTATAACTTTGTAACTTTGTCCGTAGCGCTCTACCACATTAATAGAAATTTAACCATCTTCCTGTTGACTATTTAATCTGAAATTATGAATCTCTGGCGTTATCTCTGGTGTCATTATAAAACTGCGCATTCCATGATCTTGAAAATCCAAGATGGCGACCGCTACAAAATGGCGGATTTCTTTTTTTCTCAGAACCTCATCAATATGTATATCAAATGAAAAGGATTGACTAGTAGTACACAGTTATTTATGAAAAATGCAAATCCAAAATGACCGCCACCACAAAATGGCGCCATATATATTTTTTCTTCAAAACCTCATCAATATGGGAATCGAGAGAAAGTTCTCGACAAGTAGAACATAGTAGATAAGGAAAAATCCAATTCCAATATGGCCGCAGTCCCCAAACAACTAATTACTTTTTAAATGGATTCATTCAGCTTGACCTGTTTTTATGTATGTTTGAAGGTTTGTAGAGTTGTCCCACATTAATAGAAAATTGACCCCGTTCTTGTTGACTGCTTGATCTGAAATTTGGAACATACATTTAATTCTACGTATTCCATGATCTTGAAAAATTCAACTTGGCCGTCGTTAAAAATGGCTGAGTGATTTGACTTGGAGAACACGAAACATAATAAACAACATATCCACAGTCAGTTGTTTCATCATGTACCCCACGATTTTATTTCAGCCTAATCACTGCCCTAGATTAATGAAGGAACGGATGTGATTACTACTAACTGCTACTTGTCTAATTGTCTTCTAGCTTTCAGTACATTAAACCGTTTAATTGCAAAAATTGTTTCAATTTGTTTTATTTTCTAGTTTTTAGTAAATTATCTGTATCATTAGTATACTTCTCTACATTAAAACCATTCAAAAAATTTTTTTTTTACTTTTTATTTCTTACCTAACTTTCTCTGGAATATTTTGATGATATACTGTATTCTATTAGTCAAATAATTTCATTTGATACCAATATTGAGGGAATTGCTAAAAATACATAATCGGTAAAGCCGAATAAATGTGGATGTACCGCCCGGGCTTGCCGACGTGCCGAAAACCGATTCGAATCAAACCGAATCCAACCCGAAACAAGTGGGTCCGGTTCGAGAAAGTCGAATCAAAACAAAACGAAGTAAATTAGCGTTGACGACATTGTGCTTCGTGTGTTCGTGACGGCTTCGTGCATCCGATGGGCCTTCGGCTTCGTGCACCCGATGGGGCGTCCACATTACATAACGAACCGAATATGCCGCCTGGTACAGGCCGATCGGCATAATGTGGACGCGCCTTTACAATTCTTTGTTCAAATTCGACGATTTTGGTTTCCAGTTTACATTCGTGTTTCTTACATATTGCGCCCTTGCTTTCGCGCTCGTTTGCTTTGACGCTAACCCGATCTGCTGGAGCAAGTTTAATTTCCCATTCGGAAACATATTTCTTAATATTCTTCTCGATTTTTGTTAATTTATACTTCATTTTTGAATGAATCGCTCGCATGAAACTACGGAAGCCATTTTCAATATTTAGACAAAACCCAACTATTCAAAATTACTATGAGGACCAATGATAAATGTCTCCAATCCTATCTCGGCTTTCATGAATATATTATGGGCGACTTTCAATCAGCAACTTCTTCTCAAATGGAAAATTGTTAAATGCCTACCGAATTAAAATATGAAAAATTAATTTATACTGTATATTTTATTTTATATTTTGAATTTAATTTTCAAAAAGGAAAAATAAATGCGGAAATTCCTTTTATAACAATTCTCATGGTCATATACGAAAATTTTCAATCACAACTGCACACTACAGAAATATAATATTTCTTTGCATTCAAATATATATTCTGACATCAAAGAAGGTTTAAACAAACGCATTATAAAACAGTAGATATTAGATTATTAAAACGCATGACTAATTCAACCATGTGCATAATAGAGTTCCAAATTTTTTCATATTCTGAATAAACAAGGACAATCTGTACTTCACTTTGGTACTTACTAATATCATCAGTTAACAAAAAAATGTTCATAATTTTAATTTAACGGGTGAATTTGAGATAATTTAATAAAAAAAGATTTTTTTTTTTTTTGATATATGGAGACACGATAACAAAGGCATAGTTAAAATTCATGTTTTGTTCTGTGTTCTGTGTTCTGTATAAATATAATATTTAAGATATTTTATATTTACATATAAAAAACATTGCAGTAACTCGTATATTCTAAGGTCGCGTACATTGAATTTACCATACTTTTTCTTTGGAAACAAATCGTGCTTTCACTATCCTTAACGAAATAATACCCTTTATTTACCTTTTTTTTTCTAATAAAAAGGTGTATTTATTTCAATATGAAACTTGTATGTTACTTACCTCTTTTGCAATCGAGCTCCTATTTTTCTCAATCGTGAAAATAACCATCTAATCAATCCCAAATATCAGCTGTCATATATTTTTTTGTTGCTTCAATACAAAAAATCAATTGCATTAATTTCCACATTGGATTTGGATCGCCTATAAACCTCTCTAAACAGGTTGGCGCATTTATCACACACGCACTTCTCACGTGTTTGCAAAGCCGATTTCTCCAACGCTGCTTGGTTTTGAAGTCTGTGTTAGGGAACGCATTTCGGTGAGAACAAAAATCTTCATTCTTTCATGTATTTCGAATGTTGATTTCTCCAAGGCTGCTTGGTTTTGATAGCTGTGTTGGGGAAGCTGTAAATCTGTCCAATCAAAACGAGGCAGTTAGGGCGTTTAGATAACGCTCAACATTTTACAGTTATTCAATTGTTTATCTAATGAAGAATAACATTTTATTAATTGCGATGGATGCGTAGAAATATTCCCAATCATTTGATGCAAACATCTTTCCGATCCAGTAAGAAATGTTCGAGTTATAAGCATTCAACATTTTTAATTTTTTCCTGCATGTTCTGTATTTTTCAATTTTTCAAGGTTTTCAATTTACCCCCCATATATTCCGGTTAGACGTAGTCCCACGTCAAAAAAAAATTATTGGAGGTTGTGTTCAAGACACGACCGCATTGCTGCGTAGAACTACGCTGAAGTTTAATTCAAGTAGCTTGTTTATAACTGTGGATATTATTTTATAATGCAACGAAAATTTTTAAATAACCAGTCTACCAGTTTGGTCGCCCTGAAATGTTTTTTATTGCAAAACCATTTGGCGATAATTGTTTGATGATTAATTCTTGTGCTCGCAGAACAATACTTGCTCGAGTTAAACGCAGCTGTGAGAAAGTATTGCTACTGGCAAGCGAAACCAAATCACATACAAAATTCCAGAACGACATTTACTTTCTTGGTGACTAAATAAACGAAATAAACTCTATCTGTGAATCTCGACAACCTCGAAAAGAGTAGCACTGCTTCATTATGATCAAGATTAGCGCAAATGCAATCCTAGTTGAAAGCAGTTTTGCGACTGGCACGTGAGCTCGAATAAATTAATAACTTGATATAACTTATTGAATAACTTGGTATTCCAGAAATAATTTTTTGGTGCACAACCTTAACACCTGCTTCACCATAGCGTCAGTTCAATGCATTGATGACAGAAAACAAACAATGTTAACTGCTTGGAAAAAGGCTAAATATTTGACTATTTTCTCTCCTTGTTTATATTTATCAACACGACTGCTTAATTTGCAACACAAAACAATCGTCAATCATATCTTAGGCGATATATGCGATTGTTGCATCGTTACAGGGCCAATGCACACGGGAGCAGATACAAATGGGGTTTCAGCGTAGCGAAGATGCATTATTTTTACGTACGGGTTATGAAGCACGCACGTACGCAAACAAATATCCATATATCGAAGGCTTGAAGCAACTAAATATACAAATACTTATCTCCGTTTTGTGCTCTTCTCAACAGAAGGCCTTTCTGTTAATATTGTCAGTCTAGATTTGCTTAGCTGTCATCATTTATGGAGAAAGTTTTTCTACCGTCATGCGAAACCATATCACTGACAAAATTCCAGAGCATTTATTTTCTTGGTGGACTGACGATAGCCTAACTTGATGATTCCTCACACAATTGTGTAGCTCAGAACCTTAGTGCAATGGCGTCAGTTTGATGCTATGATTTATATGCTAGAAACATCAGCGAGTAATTTGGTCGCATCCACAGTCCGGAACGAAGACTTGTGATGACACAAAACAAGGAAGAATAAGCGATATTCATTGCTTTGAATACAGAACGACACTGAAAGTTTGCCTTCCTTCCTTGCTTGAGACTTTAAACTTCTTCAGTTCATTCATCTCTAACTTTCTAATAGGCCTTTGGAAAACTTTACTTTATTCATAATATTACTCCTCCACTCCCATTGCCTTGAGAAAAGCATTCCTCGCCGTCCAGCACGTCCAGCAACGATGTTGTTCAGTCGATTTCCTCACGAAGAATGAAAGTTTGCATCAGTGAGATCCACTGTTTATACTCTAGGCAAATATTCCCCTTCGTTCTTCTTCTTTTCCTTTGTACACGGAGACTTTACATCTTACGATTCCCCCTTCGTTGCTCGTCGATAACTTGCTCGTTATTGACAGCTCTGTTCGGGAAAGTACACAAATGGACAAATCAAATGTATGAGGAAATAGGAATGCTTCCAATTTTCATTAATTTAAACCATATACAGACTAAGGGTTTGTAATGTATAACATATCAAACAAATGTTGTGTACTTTCCGATTCGTTTGGTGTATAAATCGCCAATATCCGTTCGCGGCAAAAATAGTTATTAACGTTAACTTTATTTCATAAAAACGTGACCTGTTTTCTGATTTGGCACCCTTAATGAAAGACGTAGTTCTACGTCAAAAATCCGTAATGAATCCGTTCACTTTTCCTTCAGTTGTCCGAAATTTTCACCACCAGTCAGAAATGGCGTGGGTTCGAATCCCACCGCTGTCACCACATGTACAACGTCGCCTAGCGGTCTAGGCGACAGGAATTTCAGATGATCAAAGAACACCACGCGACGATGTTCTCCTTGCAACAGCCCCGAACGAACTCTGTTCCAGTCCTAAAAATAAACCGTGGATGCTACACCATTCGATAAATCGCCATGTCTAGAATAATAAATAAAACTCTGTGTAATCCCGATTCGATTGGTGTCTAAAATCATCAAAATCCGTTTACCACAAATAAATTCACTAATGTTAAAACTATTTCATTGAAACGTGACCGGTTTTCAGAGCTGCTACCTTCAAAAACAGACGAAATCCTGTGTCACAAATTGAAATATATGAACCAGTTCAGATGCACAGTTTCCCCCTCTTTCATCTTCTTGGAGTGATCCGAGCCCTAGAAACAGTGTACTTCCAGTTCACAAACTCCCCAAGTAAAGTCGTTTTGAAACAGAACACGAAATTGTACATCTTCACTCAATTGTCAAAAGAATTGCTACGCTGAGTTCTGTCACTATTTTAAGCATCCTCTCATGCCAAACACACACCCAAACACATCCGGAACACATATCAGCAAAATCAAGTCAAGGCTAGCATCCGCACTGGAGCCTGGAGGAGGGTGCAATAAGACAGCAAAAGTGCATCCAATCTGCTCTGGAAGTTTGCCCTTGCTCCCATCATCAGCATCATCTCGACGGCAGACGGCAGACTGGAAACAAACTAACTCTTCAACAACTACTACTTCTCCAGCAGCAATAAAACTAACAAAATGCTATGAATACAGAAACAGCAGCTGCTGAATTGCATCGCGTTTGTTGATCTGTGTTTTCACATATGCTTCTTATCCATAGTTATCCGGTGACAGGCAGCAGCCCTAAGCAGAAGCGTCTGTTCCCTCCTTTCGGTCCCGGTTCCGATGGCGGGAGGGAATGCAGTTATCGTAAACTTGTTTATTCCAGATGCGGGAGGAGTCTTCCGGATCCGGAAGAGGATGGTGCCCGTGGATTGATGCCAGGAAATTGTATCAAACTTTAGATTGGCGTGGCGTCGCTCGGGAGCAAATTAAACCACTCAGGAAGCAATTGGAGTTAATTGAATGCTGTGTGTTTTCATTGGGGAGAATTGTCAGTTAAATGGGATCGATTTGCTGCTCTACTACGCAGCGAAGCAAAGTTAGTCTTAGTAAGGCAATGAATGATTATTACGGTCAGTGTTATAAATCACGAGTTCACAATGGCCCAAAAAAGGCACGTTCCATGCATAGCGTTTTCGTTTTATCTCAATTCAGCTCTGCTCCGTATCGGTAGAACCGTATCGCCGGAAGCTATTACACCTAACATCGACTGGATGATCCTACCATTAAGTCGAATGTCGCATCACCGGTTTTGTTTGGGTACATTTCGTGCGTCTGACCTTCGAAGAATTGCTTCGTAACTTTCAAATCACGTCCCCATTGATTTTGCATCCCTCTCCCCACACAAGCATCCAATAATTTATACATTTATTCCGGTCGGAATGGATGTTTTTCTGCTTCCAATCTCGAACGCAAACTGTTTTGTCATTCAGTAACACTCGTGCTGATTCCTGGAAACATTTCTACGCTTGAATGGAACGATAGCTTTCGAACATTTTGTTTTTCTTCCACGTCAATTTTGCACCCTTCACCGAGTTTATTGTTGGTGAAAGAGGGAAATTTATAGGTATGATTTTGGTGCCATTTGCCGACGGCGATAAATCTCACCTTCAAGCATAACTTTTCGCACACCTTTTGATGGTATATTTTTCCTAATCGCGCCATCCAGATGAAACAGATTGAGACAGTCAATCCACAAACTAAATGCTCCGCTACTTTCGCCAAAGCGCCTATTCCTTCTCAGCTCAATGACCTCTTGACGCATGAGATGAAAAATGACCGCCTTTGCCTCCCGAGGCATCAGAAAAACATCCCCCTAAAAACGAGCCGCATATCATAAATTATTGGCCCACGGTGAACCGAAGTTTTGTTTTTGTTTTCTATTCGTCTTCGAATGCCGCATCAGACGCAAAAGCAACAACAACAAAATCAGAAAGATGAAAATCAGTGCCTTACCTATACAAAACACCGAAACTCAATTGCTTACATCGATTTATAGCATTCATTTTGAGTTCCGAGAAAATCATGTTAATGCAGAATTCATAGAAATCGCCCACTGCCGCCTATTTCCGGCACGGAAATTACCCTCCATTTGATAAATGCCCGTCAGTTATCCCCTCTTATCGTTACACGCACGTCAGTTACTTCTGCTTTTTTTGCGGCGCCCAAAACACCTCGGATTTGCTCCTTCGGAGCGAAGCCACTTCCTACCACAGTCGGAGCCAGAGATGAATACTCGATGGTGGTGACGTGACTCATTCCACGCAAATCTCCGGTAGGGATGGGGACGTAGAATGAACGAACGAGGATTCGCATTTGGTTGTCATTTGGTCCACTATCCGGCCCAGTAAAATATCCACCCCAATCCCGCTAACTGTGCTAAGCCCCAAATTGAGTTAGCACCCATATCAAAACATAGTTGAAACTTAGTGTTCGTGTGAAAAACATCCTTTCCCCGTTGGACTTCTGAGCAAGAAGAGCAAGGGAGAGGAGGGGGGACGTATAAGTTGTGGAACTTTGTCCGGGTACAATCACGCTTATCAGGATTCCTCTCTCCAGCTCTGTTTGACTATGCCTGCCATTTGCGGGGGTATATTAAAAACGTGTCCTGGTTAAGGTGGAGGTGCGGAACCACTTCCGTTGGATGGTGGAAAATGGTCCGCCGATGAGTGATATTAGTGGGGAAAGTATCTCATGATGTTCATTTCCTGGAATTGGTGTGTTGTTATTAAGGAAATTGTAAGAATTTCATTTATTCTCATTTTGTTACAAATTGGTATTAATATCACATATCCTGTATTATGGGAACAAATAAATATTATTGCAGTTAGATATGGAAATGGATACATTACATCCATTACAAAGATGACAGTGGCAATTTTGTATATGAGAACCATGATAAATAATAAATCCAGCGAATATAAAAATACAAACAATACAAACAAAAAAAAACAATACAAACAATACAAACAATACAAACAATACAAACAATACAAACAAAACAAACAATACAAACAATACAAACAATACAAACAATACAAACAATACAAACAATACAAACAATACAAACAATACAAACAATACAAACAATACAAACAATACAAACAATACAAACAATACAAACAATACAAACAATACAAACAATACAAACAATACAAACAATACAAACAATACAAACAATACAAACAATACAAACAATACAAACAATACAAACAATACAAACAATACAAACAATACAAACAATACAAACAATACAAACAATACAAACAATACAAATAATACAAACAATACAAACAATACAAACAATACAAACAATACAAACAATACAAACAATACAAACAATACAAACAATACAAACAATACAAACAATACAAACAACACAAACAATACAAACAATACAAACAATACAAACAATACAAACAATACAAACAATACAAACAATACAAACAATACAAACAATACAAACAATACAAACAATACAAACAATACAAACAATACAAACAATACAAACAATACAAACAATACAAACAATACAAACAATACAAACAATACAAACAATACAAACAATACAAACAATACAAACAATACAAACAATACAAACAATACAAACAATACAAACAATACAAACAATACAAACAATACAAACAATACAAACAATACAAACAATACAAACAATACAAACAATACAAACAATACAAACAATACAAACAATACAAACAATACAAACAATACAAACAATACAAACAATACAAACAATACAAACAATACAAACAATACAAACAATACAAACAATACAAACAATACAAACAATACAAACAATACAAACGATACAAACAATACAAACAACACAAACAATACAAACAATAAAAAAGTTCAAAAAAAGAAGCAAAATACAAAAAAATTAAAAACCCAACAAACTGAAATCCCGAAGGATTAAAAAATAACCGAAAAATCCTAGAATCCAACAAAATACAGAAGAATCTGGAAAATCTAAAAAACCGAAAAAAAAACAACAATCGAACAATCTCAAAAACTGAAATCCAAATAAAAATTTAAAAAAAAACAAAAAATTAAAAAGTTAATCCAAAAAAAATAAAAGAAAACAAACAAATCTAAAACATGATAACAAATATAAACTTAACTAAAAAATAAAAGAATTAGAAAACATCAAAAAAATTAAATCAAAATCTAAATAAAAACAAAAAAAATAATTCAAAGATCTAAAACAATTTTCTAAATAAAAAAAATTCTACAAATCTATAAAAAATAAATAAGAATTAAAAAAAAATAAATTAAAAATATTTTTTTAAAAAACTGAAAAAATCAGCAAAAACTAGAAAAAAAAGCTTCCACACATTGCAAATCTAAATAAAAAATAAAACAAATACAATATAAGCCAAATAATACAAAAAATCTAAAACACCGAAACATTCCAATAAATAAATAAAAAATCAAAGAGAAAACCAAATATTACAAACGTTTCCATTACTCTTCTCCAACTTCTCCAACTTTTTACCTATAGAACTAAAAAAATGAGCAAATTTTCATTCCTTCCTTAGTCTCGAGGAGATAGCTAGGTTCAAGGAGATGGTCATCTCCATAAAAAAAAATTAAAACAAGAAGCCTCAAATGTTATCTTATTGCAAATTTTGTCATTATCTATATTGTAACATTTTTCGAAAAGATAATAGGATTTTTATGCCTTTTTGAGAAAGAACATTGTCATTGTTCTACTCACAGAGGCGTTTCCCTATTCATACAAACACATCATTGTTAATTTACGTTGCTGAGCCATTTGGAAATCAATTCAGTTTGAAAAAGAGAAAAAATCTAAAACACAAAAACTCTAAAGAAAAACAAAATATCCAACAAAAAAATAACAAAATCTAAGAAATGTTATAATATTTAAAAAACTAAAACAACTTCAATAACTTAATAAAATAACAAAAATATAATTAAAAAAAAAATTCAAAAATATATTTTTATATTAAAAATTTTCATAAGTATATTTTTTATTATTTTGCATTTTTTAAAATTTAAATTTTTTTTTTAAAGAACTCAAAAATCACAAAAAAAATCCAACTAAAAATGGAACAAAACATGTTTCAACAAATACAACTATGAAAATTTAAAAAATCCAAAAGATTTATATGCAAATACAAAAAAAAAATCCTGAAGCTTCAGCAATACTCCAAAGACTATAATCTAGTAAAATTTGAAGAAAATTGTAAAATTCAAACATATTAAAAAAAATCTCAATATAAACCCACAAAATCTTAAAAATCCTATCCCAAATCTTGAAAATCCTAATAATAACAGTTTTTTTGGATTTTATAGCTTTCGTTAATTTAGAAAAGAAATCCAACAAACCCAAAACTTAAAAAAAATACAAAAAATGCAAGAAAGAAACCAAGCCCTAATCAGAAATATCTAACACGTCAAAAAGGATTGAGAAAACAAAAAAAAACAAATAGAAATAAAACAAAAGAAGTTTCAACAAATAAAACAATGAAAATTCAAAAAACCCTAAATATTTAGATGAAAATACAGAAAAGAATCCCGAAAATCCAACAAAAAAAAACAAAAAATCAAAATAGAAACCCTTTAAAATCCTATCCCAAATCTTGAAAATCTATAATAAATCGAAACAACAACTAAATAAAAAAAAATCAAAAATCTATCAAAGTTAAAAAAATCCATAAAATTGGAAAACAAGTTTAAAAAACCTTTGGAATTGTTTTAGAGAAAAATGAAAAATCAAAAATCGAAAGAGGAAATCGTAAAAATGGAAAAAAAAAGTCCAAAACTTTGAAACCTAAAATAAAACAAACATCCAAACATCTTTTTAGGGATTTGATTTTTCTTTAATTTTTGGAAATTTTGTTGCATTTTTCTCGAATTTTTCATAGATTTTTCGCACTTTAAATAAAAAAAAGAAAAACTAATTTATAAAACCCAAAACAATTTAGAAAATTTGAAAAATTTGAAAAAATCAAAGCCCAAAACTTCCTAAAAATTATGAAAATCCAATAAAATTCCAAAACATTAATCCAAACAATCTAAAACACTAAAAAAACAATAAATCTGAAGAATTCTTAAAAAAAATCCAGCAAAATTCCAGAAAGTCAAAAAATCATGAAAAATCATTTTATTTAATTTTTTTATTTGAGATTTTAGTTTTTTTTTTCATATTTAAGAAAAAATTCTAAATATATTATATTATAAATTATTATAAATATAAACAAACAAAATATCCTAAAAATTCAAATTAATTAATTGAAAATACTAAAAATGAAACTAAAGATCCTACAATATTTCAATTAATCTAATAACTCCGAAAAATATCCAATAGAGAAAAAATAACAAAAAAAAATTAATATATAAATCCAAAAATCCTCGAAATTTTTAGAATCGCATTCCAAATCTCAAAAATACAAAAAAATAAACAAAAATAAACAAGAAAACCTAGAGTAAATAAAAAATAACCAAATTTCAAAACAAAATCCACCAAAGTCCAAAGAAAAATGTTTTTGGATTTTAGTCTTATTTAAAATTTTGAATTTTTGGGATTTCTTATCCATTTTTGTGTTTTTTTCTTCGGGTTTTTTTTAATTTTTTTTTATTTGTTTTTATTTTTATTTTTCACATTTGCTATCCGGCCGGATACCGGATATTTAAAAAAAATCTTATTAACTTAAGATAAATTATAACAAAAGCATATAAAAATCATCCACACGTGATTAAAAATAAGGTGTGACTACTGACGTTTCATCACTAATATAAATCCAAAAAACCCTTCTTTCAAAAAAAAAGGAATTGACCATATAGTCCATACCTGGCATCAAGCGATTAGACTCTTTTTGTCGCATTGCTAAACTTCCTGAGTAATAAGAAATTGGGGTAAAGAGAAGATTACTAGATTACTGTCGATTACAATACTTCTATGAAAGAGGGATTATGACGCTACCCTTAAAAGGCCAACAAATTATTCAACAAAACGGTGCATATTTGACCTAAATCGGACCATCCGAAGCATCTTAAATAAAGTTTGGGAATCTACGCAAAAATAACATATATCTTTTTCCAACATAATACAAACCCAAAAAGTCAAAAAAACATCAGAAAAAAAACAAATTAAAAAAAACTTCCAAATAAAAAAAAAAATCTAACAAACACCCAAAAAATTCGGAAAATTAAAAAAAAACAAAGATTAGAAAAAAATAAAGAAAACAAAACTTCCAAAAAACAAAAAAAATATAGAGTCTAAATCTATAAATATAAAAATGGATTTCTGTCTGTCTGTCTGATTCTTATGGACCCGGAAACTACTGAACCGATCAACATGAAAATTGGTGTATAAGGGTTTTTGGGGCCGGGGAAGGTTTTCGTGATAGTTTGAGACCCCTCCCCCCTCTCTAAGGGGGGGCTGCCATACAAATGAAACACAAATTTCTGCATTACTCGGAAATTAACCAAGCAAACGAAACCAAAGTTGGCATGTGAAAGTTTTAGGGTGCAATAAATGTTTCTATGATGGTTAGACAGTCCTTCCCCCACTCAAAGGGGGGGCTACCATAGACATGAAACACAAATTTCTGCATTACTCGAGAATCATTCAAAAAAATGAAACCAAATTAGGCATCTGAAGGTTTAAGGGTGCAATAAATGTTTCTATGGTGGTTAGACACTCCTCCCTTCTCTCTTTACTGCCATACAAATGAAGCATACATTTCTGCATAATTCAAGAAACTAATCAAGCTGAACTGAACCACATATGGCATGTGGAGGTTTTAGTGAGCAAGAAACATTTCTAAGGTGGTTTAATACTTCTCCTACCTTTCTGAAGAGGGGAGGGGGGAGGTCTGTCATAGAAATGAAACAGTTTTGTTAGAAATACTAGGAATGTTATAGTAAAAGACAAATTCAACGGGGTCAATTAGAAGATCAATCAATGAACAGTTTTGCGATTGGACCCATGAACTTGCTCATATTAAGAAAACGTGGATGTTTGAAGGTATTGATATCAAAACACAAATTTTAGGCGAGACGAAGTTTGCCGGGTCAGCTAGTATGAAATAAAACAAAACAAAATATCAAAAATGAAAAATATTCATTTCTAAAAATGGAAAGCTCCAAAACCAAAAAAAAATTTAAAGGGATTCTTCCAGCCCAAATCGGACCGTCCGAAGCAGCTTAAATATAGTTTCGAATTCCACGCAACAATATTGGGCTTCTTTTTTCCTAACATAATATAAATCCGAAAAGTTAAAAAAGAAACAAAAACAAATTCCAAAAAATTTAAAAAAAAAGGCTACAGAACCCAAAAAATTCGTAAGCATTTAAAAAAAACATAAATTTGAAAAAATTAAAAAGAAGACGTCGTAAAAATTTTAAAAAATATATGAAAAGAAACAGAACAAAATTCTAAAAATGAAAAATATTTATTTCTAAAAAAGGGAAAAATCAAAAACCAAAAAATTCACAAATTAAAAACATACAAATTGAAAGGAAGAATCATAAAAAAAGGAAAACGACTCTAAAATGGAACGAATAAATCATAATTCAGATAAGTTCGAAAAATACAATAAAAAATGAAAAACTCGAAAACCCAAAAAAAAAAATATGCATTAAAAAAAATTGAAAGGAAGAATCAGAAAAATGAAAACCATCCAATGCAAAATCTCAAATAAAACAAAAAATATAATCAAATAAATTCAAAAAATTTGGAAAGAGCATAGAATTCGAATAAAAATAATCTAAAAACTCAAATATATCAAAACAAAAATCCAAAAAAACATAAAATTCAATGATCACATTCAAAAAACAAAAACAGAGATCGGAAGAGAAAAGTGATAGGAATAGAAGAAAAATCAATAAGTTCAAAGTGCGTATAAATACCAATGATAATGAATATTAAAAAAAGCCTTATATGCTCATTCTGTGCTACTATAGAATGCTTACAAGCATTAGGATACAAGCATCGATATCACCAATGCTTATATAGAGCTTTTGCTGTGTCTGCACGGTCTGCACGCGTTGATTCAATCGCGACTATCATCAACTTATTTATCTGTGACTGTGCAGTCACAGATCACAGAGTAAAGATACTAGGAAAAAACAGATGCATAGCGAATTTCAGTTAGAGAATTAATTTTCGAACTTAAAAAAAGTATTCGTACCCCTAATAACAATAATTTCATAATAAGTAGTTTAATATTCACATTACGTTTTAGAGATTCCAATCTTCGCTTGCTACATGGACCGCAATTGAATGAAAATCTGTTGTATTGAAACGAAAGATCTCTGTTCTATGGAGAGTGGCTACCAGCATTCTTGTTTTTTTTTGCTCAATTGTTCTACCGGAAATTTCAAGAGAAAATATTTATCTTACTATTTTTTATCTTCAACCGGCATATGCCCTTTTCCAGCCCAATAATGAACCCAATGTTTTTGTTGAACCCTGTTTTTGTTCAAATTTCTCGTGTCCGGTCTGGTGCTTGACAAACATGCGGTAAACAATCGTGATGAACGCCTCTAGTGTTTGTTACGTTTTGAGCCACTGTTATTGGAACCAGCCTCCGGCGTTCTGGAGAATAAACTCAAAACATTGATTTGGGCTAGAAAAGGGACAACCCAAGACCAACGGAGTGTCCTCATTGGGCTCGCCCATTGATTGGTTTCTTCTAGTGGCTGTTCGTCGATCGAATTGGCATTTTTAGGGCCGCCGTGTGGGCGACCCTGTCGCGTGTGGTGTGCCCTTTGATGCACGCTGTTGAATAAGTAAAAAGCTTCCGGGAACCGAACTTGCTTCCCACTAAAAATCATCATTTTACACAAACAACCCATGATTAGGGTGGTCGAAGCGCTCGGCTTGGAGGAGTTGTGTCGCACGAGGAAGCGCTATCAAAAATCATAAATCAATCACGCGGAGCATTAAAGAGCTTCACGGATTCGGTCCGATGTCATCCGGTTCCGATGGGCGTATCCACATTTTGAGCTGTGCTCGAATCGCTGGAAAATTGACGCTTCTCGCGTCCCACTAGGGAAAAAAAATTAGTGTTCAATGAATGTTCGAAAAACCGTTCAAGCACTCCATTAAAGCTGATTGTAATTCGCTGTCATCCGTAAATTGCCACTTCGTAAAGTAAACCCCATTCAAAACAGGGTTCGCGGCAGATTGCATTACGGTTTAGCGAAGAGTGGCGGCGGCACTTTACACGACAATATCAATTACGACAAACAACAACGACCATTGAGGTCTGTTTAAAATTCCGATCACATCGTGGCTCCCCTCGCACGGCGGACCAAAGCCTACTTACTCTGGAAAGCATTTCCCTTTAGTGTGTGTTTTCTTGTCGAACCTTTGTGTTGTTCGAGAGACCTTGGTTGGTAGGTAATTCATTGGCGCCTCACTTATTCCGTTGTGTGTTGTCTTCGTTGTCGTCGTCGTCGTCGTCGTCGTCGGTGTCTATGGGCAGATGGGTGTGTATGTGTGCATATTTATATTTTATCGCGGTAATCCATTATGCCGCACTGTGTGGAAAGCGCGTGTTCCGTTCCACGTGCTTACCGGTTGCCGGTTGCCATCGGAGCGTTGTTACGGTTGACATTTTCGTCGCTCCGTCGTAAAAAGATATTTTCCAGATTCAAAATTCATTATAATGATTCACCCGGTGATTGATTACGGGCGAAGTTAACTTCATCGTGTGTTTATGTACGACTCGTCTAGTGGATATACGTGAACAAAGACATTCTAAATTATTTTGTGGAGACGGGTGGTATGACAGCTTATTATAACTCCCGTGGATGTGATGTACACTCATGTCAATTTGAAACACCAAGCTTCTCCACTTAACGGTAACTATATGGATTGTTGGAAGAACGTGATTTAAATGTTTTGTGCTCGACTTCCGTTTTTGACGTAGAACTACGTCTTTTAGGAAGGGTGCCAAGTCGGAAAACAGGTCACGTTTTTATGAAATAAAGTTAACATTAATAACTATTTTCACTGTGAACGAATTCTCATGATTTGCATACCAATCGAATAGGAAATTCTCTAGGATTTGTTTGAAATGCTATACATACATTACAATTCGCAAATCTCTAAACGGTTTAAATTCATGAAAACTGGAAGAATTTCCTTTTTTCCCATACATTTGTTCTGCCGATTTGTGTGCCAATCCTACCCATATTTCGAATGCTTATAACTCGAACATTTCTCAACAGATCGGAAAGATGTTTGCATCAATTGATAGGAAATATTTCTACGCGTCTATCACAATGATTAAAATACTATTTTTCATGAGATGAACAATTGAATAACTGTAAAATGTCAAGCGTGTTTCCTTAACACGCACTTCAAAATCAATGTGCCTGGGGGGATTCGGTTTGTCAAAACATGCAAGTCGGGGTATTTTTTTCCCACTGAGCTGTGTTTCCCTAACACGGACTTTAAAATTAATGTGCCTGGGGGAATCCGCTTTGCAAATATCTGCAAGTCGGGGGTATTTTGACGTAGGATTACGTCTTTCGGGAACATATTGGGGTACAAATTGAAAATCGAAAATCGAGCACATCATGAAAATTGTCCAATTTCAAATGCTTATTGCTCAGTCATTTCATGATGGATTGATGAAATTTTTGCATCAATCGATTCCGGCACTATATAACAAATTTTTATATTGAATAAAATAATATATGTCATGAAACAAACTATCGAACAGTTGCAAAATCTCAACCCCTATCCTAACGGAAATATCCACTTCTAAATGGTCGAAATTGACGACACATGCGGCGGTTCCCTAACAGAGACATCAAAACCATTCTGCCTGGGGGAAATCGACATTGCAAAAACATAAAAGTAGGAGGAGCTTTTGTTCCCACCGAAATATGTTCCCTAACAGAGATATCAAAACCAAGATGCCCGAGGGAAATCGGCATTGCAAATTATTGCAAATCGGGGTCATTTTTATATTGCAAGTAGGGTAAGTGATACGAATAATTCTAGCAAATAAAATTTAAATTTGGAACTTAAATGTTCGTGAAATTTCATATCAATGACCGATCGTGTATTGTGAAAAATTTAGCACAAGTGTAATTGTCAAATTGTATATGGTAGTAGTTGTGTTAAAAATGACTTGATAAATGAAATGATTTATTTCAACTTTCATAAATAAAAACCAATATATGTTCCCGCTCGAGAACGGGTCGTTCGGTTTAAGCTGTCTGTTTTGTCGTGTTCATTTTCACCCGAGGAAAGTTTATGCGGCGAGAAACAATTGGAAAAGTGAAGCAATATGAAATATGAAGTGATTTCCCATATGCTCTACTTATAGTATTTGGTGTTGTTAATCCAATTAAAATTCGTATTGGGTTGAATAAACGCTAAGAAAGTAAAAATTATAAAACAAATTTACCTTTTCCATTTCAAATATGTTTTCTCTATATTAAAGTAACATGTTTTTACTGATGAGAAAAATTGATAATTGTGTTCGGTATGGTAATCATCTTATATTACATTGGTGAGTTTTTTTCTTTATTTCATTCATACATAACACAGGAGGCATCTCTTCTAGGGTCACAGAGGGCGGTTTTCATCATTTCCCATTCCACTTCGGCATCTTCTATCTGATACGCACCATACAACGACTGTTTACCATACTTATGTCATCATCACTCGGTGAACACTGGTGGAGTGAACAAATAATGCTCAACTACTAAACAAAATTGCCCTTCTCATTGCCACCAAATTATTATCAAAGAGTTTAACGATGTAATTCTTCAAACATATCCAAAATCAACAGATAGCTGAACGGAATCCTACGTCAACTATGCGGTCGTGTCTCAGACACAACCCCCCTGTGACTTTTTTGGTGTTGAGTACTTTTGTACTCGCTTGTCGTTGTGCAGACCGGAATATGTTTCCCTAAAACGTACTTTCAAACTGAGAAGCCTGGGAAAATCGTCATTTCAGATACTAGAGGTGAATGAACTTTCGCGGTTCGAGAACTACGTAAATATGAGATGTGCAATATTTTCAAAGGGAAATGTAAAATACAATGATCGTTTGACAATTCTTCCGTTTACATATTTTGGTAGTCCTAGGCATCATATCAAACGTAAAAGAACGATCATCAAATTTATTTGTAACAAAGAACATAATCTATTACAAAAATTTCGATGCATTCTAAAATAATATTCGAAGTGGTAAACAAGTGGATTGCATAATATAATTGCGTAGTTCTACGTCGAAAATATGTGGTCGTGTCCGAAATACAACCCCTTACAATTTTTTTTCTGTTTTTCCTAGAACTAACACTTTTTCTGTCCGAGTATAGAGTAAACAGGAGTTACCTTGAAAATACGCAGAGATTATAGACTTTTTCAAGCATGTGCTATTGTCGAAATCCGTTGAGAAATACTTTGATTTGGTGGGCTATCTGTACTTGTGGCTTAAAAAGCGACTCATTCATTGCTACCGGGACCGTAAACCAGGGTATTTACGGGTTTGAAATCATGGAATCATGCCATTACGAAACAATGGATATGGAGTGGTATCCCTCCCAACGCGTTAAAGCTTCGCCCAATCGAGAAATCTTTAACGTCATTCGCAGCCTGAGGAAGTCTGAAAAAAAGACCCGTTGAAAGCCTGAAACAGTCAGAACGCCATACTCTAACATAGAAGATGATAAACAGTTAACAATGTTTGTATCAGTCCACAAAGCAATGAATTAAGCAGGTTTCGGTTGCACTATACTAGTCATTGGGCATTACTAAGTTGGTACCATAATAGGATGTTAATGCTTATGGTTTCTGCTGTATTTCTTCATTTCTTCATTTCAGATCCTAACTTTTTTTTTCCTTTTTTCCACTGTTTTGTAAGTGTTCAATCTGAATGCTTCAATTGTCACCGCTCTTTTTTGTTCTTTTTTTGAATTTCGTTTCGAATAATGTTAAATGTTCTCTCTCAAGAATTTTCACGATATCTATTTTCTAGATTCTAGTGATTTATTGCATTTTTTTATACTTTTCTTTTGAAATTTTGGTTTTTAAGGGATTCATCGGTTGTTGGATCTATTGAACATATGGAATTTGTTGAGTTGGTTTGATCTTTTGGATTAGAAATAAATCGGAATCCTGATTTTTTCTGTGTCACTGTTTTGATGTTCTTGAATTTATTCAATGATTAATTATTTTTAATTGTGTAAACTTTCTTGGGTTTGATATTTTTTCAATTTCATTTTGCATTTCTTGTTTTTTTTTAAATTTTGTTTCTAGCTTTTTTCTTCAATATTTGGACTTTTTGTTTTTTAACTCATTTCAGTTGTCTTTTTTCGATTTTGTTATGAAAATTTTTTTTTCGTTTTTTAATGCACTTTTTAACTTTTCAATTTAGGAGTTTTTTGATGTTTTGTATTTTTTCATTTTGTTGGAATTTTTGGTTTTTTTTCTTCAAAATATCATTGAATTAAAAAAATCCAAATAGAAAAAAATAATAAAGGAACTTCTGGAATTTCGCTGGATTTTTTTTCTGAGCATTTTTTAGGATTTATTTATTTTTGGTTTTATTATGATTTTGAATTCGGGGTTCGGTTTTCAGTACCTAGAGATTCAAATTTATCGATTGTTATGATTGTTCGATTCGATTTTAGTTTTATAATGCACTGGTTTCTCAAATTTTCAGATTTTATTTTTGATTTTTGAAATGTTTTTATTTTTTTTGTTGAATGTCTTATTTTTCAGTTTAATTGTATAAAAAAAAATGTATTTCATGATTTTTATTTTTTTTTTTTGGGATTGTGTTTCGTTTTTTTCCTTTTATTTTTGTTAAGTTTTTCAATTCTTGTTAATATTGTGGACATTTTTTAGTTTTTCGTATTATTATTTCAATGTTTTTAGATTTTAATTCTTGGTGATTTTTTTTATTTTTTTGTTGTGTTTTGAATTTCAATGAATTTATTGGATTTTGTTTGAATTGAATTTTTCCAGAATTCATTTTGAATCCTTTTATTAATCAATTTATTGGTGTTTTTTTTTGTATTTTGGAGATATTATTTCTAAAATATGAAAAACCAAATTAATGCCAGAAAAAAATTGAAGTCAAGATTTTTATTTGGAATTGTGTAATTTGTTTGATTATTAGATTTATTTTTCATTTTTTTTAGAGTTTTTTGAATTTTGTTGGATTTTTTTCTTTTTATTTTTAATTTTTCTCAATGATTTGGATTTGTGGATTTTTTTTATTTCTGGGTATTAATATATTTTTCTAAAGTTTTTTGGAATTTTATTGTATTTTTTACTTTTTATTTTTGATTTTTTTCAACGATTTAGATTTTGATTTTTGCGTATTAATATATTTTTCTAAAGTTTTTGGAATTTTGTTGGATTTTTGCTCCTTCGAATTTTTCGGGTATTTTCAATAAATTTTTAAAGTAGTGTATTTTTTGTGTTTTGAATTGCATTCGGTTTTTTCTTGTATTCTGTTGATTTTTTTTTTCGGTTTATTTCATTTTGTTTACTTTTTGGTCGTTTTGGATTTTGGTTTGGTGTGTATTTGCATTTGGGATTTTTTGCAATTCGTTTTTGCAATTTTTCGTAATTCTTATTTTTGTTTTTTGTAGATTTCTAGAATTTTTAATCCAAACCAAAATAAAAAAAGGGTAAAAACAACCAATAAATTTAAAAAATCCGAAAATTAAAAAAAAATTAACAACATTTTTTATTACAAAAAATCTCAAAATCGCAAGTACAAATAAAAATACAAATAAACATCATTCTCTACATAAAACATAATCAAAACAATCCAAATCATAAGAAATAGGGCCTGATTCTCGAATACACTTCACGGTGGAAACGAATTGAAGTGTATCCGCGATGAAAACGGTACGGTGTCGACATCTGGATACGAAATAATTTACCCACTAAAACCATTGATTATAATATCAAATTATCTTCAGATTAAATTTTTGTATGAGATTATTTTACCACAAGAAGAAAAAAAAGTTTTCCATTCACATTGAACACTAATTTGAAACGGAGAAGTTAATTTTTATTGATAATTTTTATTTGCAAAGTGGTCATTCTGTCTGAAAACGCATTATTATCATTGACACTTCACTAACTCGTAAAACGTAGTTTAATGGCGTGACGTTCATTTCGTTTTCACCGTGAAATGTATCCGGGAATCAGGACCATAATAAAAAATCCAACAAAGTTTCAAAAATTGAAATAAACAAACAATTTTCCGGTTCTAATTCCAATTTCAATTGGATTTCAAATTCTTTTTTTTTATTTTTTATTTTTTTATTTATTTTTTCAATTTATTGCAAGTTTAATTTTCATGATTTTTTTTAGATTTCGAATTTTGATTTTACATTTTTTCTTCCATTTTTATTTTGAATATTTTTTTATTTCTTATTTTTGAAGTTTTATTTTGCATTAGGATTTTTCGTTTTTTTTATTTTTTACGATTTTTTTCATTCGAAGCTTGTTTTTTGTTTTTCAATTTTTGAATTTATTGTTTCTTTTTATTTTTAAAATACTTATGATTTTCTTCGACTTTGGCTTTTAAATTTTTAGATTTTGTGAAATGTATTTGTACTTTTTGGATTTATTTTATACTTTTTGTGTTTTGTATGTTTTGAATTTTTGAAATTTATGTGATTCCATATTTTTTTAAGTTTTGTTGATTTTTCAATTTTTTTAATTGTTTCAAAAAAATGATCCTTTCATTCGTATTTCAGTTCTTGTGATTTTTTTTTGATTATTTATATCGTGTTGGATTTTTTTAAAATATTGTTTGTATTTTGTGGATTAAGCTTGTATTTTATTGTACGATCCTGTTTTTTGATTATTCTTATTCTTTGATTTTGTTCGATTTACTGGATTTTATTTTGGATTTTTTAGGATTTCTTATATTTTCGTATATTTTCTTATTTTTTGGAATGCATTTTTTGTATTTTTTTTTAAATATCAAACATTCAAATAAAAATTGGAGAAATTGAAAATAAAATGGAGTTTCAGATTTCTATCTGGATTTGAAAAATTTGTTGGCATTCCGATTCTCGTTTTTTTAGTTTTTTAAATTTTGTTCTATTTTACATTGTTGCATTTTTGCATTTTGAGGATTTTTCTTTGTTGTTTTTTTTAGATTCTTGGATTCTTATAATTATTTGGTAGTCTTGGTTTTTGTGTTTATTGGATTTTTTTAGATTTCTGTAAATCTTTTTAATTTACAAAATTGTTTATATTTTTCGAAAAAGTAATTTTTTATAGATAGATTTGGATTTGAAAATATTTTTTTTATTTATGTTCTATTTGTAATTCTGATTTTTAGCGTTTCTTTTTCATTTTTATTTCATTTTTTCTTTCGACTTTGTTTTTTACTTTTTGATTCGGTAGTTTTTTCAGCTATTCCCATTTTAAGGATTTTTGAAAATGTGTTTGAAATATATTTTTGGGAACTTAGTTGATTTCTAGATTTATTTTAAATGTTTCGCCTTTTTTGAATTATTGGAAATTTTGTTTTGTTCATCGATTTCGATATTTTTTAAAAATTTTTAGATTTTCTAGATTATTTGCAATATTGTTGCATTTTTAGGATTTCCATGTGGATTATTTTGTTGATTTTATGTTTGATTTTTGGAACAATGAAAAAGATTATGCACACTTTGAAACAAACTTTTAAATAATTGTAATTCTTCTGGATTCGTTACTTTTCACGACATTTTCTCAAAGGGAGAGAGAGAGAGAGAAAGATGGAGTGAGACAGGGAAAGAAAGAAAATGCGAGTTTCGAATTATAGAGGCCTCAAACTTTGACAGTTCGTTCATCACTAACCTTGAAAAAGGCCAATCGAGCAAACTTATTCTAAACTCTCGGCCTTGCCATTCACGATTCAACTGTCATTCAGTTGGCGGCGGCGGCGAGGCGTCCAAAATGGCTTTTCTCAAGGGCGAGAATTTGGGTCAGTTTGTTTTTCAATTGGCTTGCTTCAAGATTAGAGGCGAAGGAAGTAAAAAGTTTAAAACATACATAATTTTACGACATATTCGTCATCATCATCATCATTATCACTGTAACATCTCCTTCGAATGAGCGTTTGAGTACAGCGTTTGAGTACACCAACGCACAAGTCACATTATCATTTCAAAAAATCGAACAAATTAAAATGAGACAAAATATTTAAATTGACATCCCTTGGTATAGGGTATAACCCTTGATCCGGTTATGTCCACGACATTACCCACTCATATTTTTAATTTGTGTTGTTCGGAGCATGTTTATCGTCATTAATGAATTATTATGAAGAACAGTCAAGTTGTTTCAATTGTTAATGCATTCTGCTGTATGGATAAATGGTCAAAAGTTATCGTACAGTTTACTAGCTTAATAAGACCACTGATCCTACAACGATTCATTTGATTCACGTTATCAACCATGCTACGAAAATTTTCCAAGCTTCCTGCATAAATTGCAGATCGATAACTGAGTTATACATGAGTGCTACCACCAAGACTGGGCCACTGATGTGCATTGTAATGCAAGCCATTCTGGCTGACAACCTAGTCAAATGTCACGTACTTCTTGGTATGAATAATTAAAGTATGATTAATGGTCAGCACAATCGCAACCAGTTAAAAGCTGGCACACGATTCACCCGATAGTCCCATTTGGGAACAAACTTTTCCCAGCTCGACACAATTCTCCGTAAAGAAAGCCACTTTATACCACCAGCAGGCAGCATTTCCAATCTCATCCGATGGTGATGTCCTCATTTCCTCCATCGGGAGAAATCACCACACGTAGCGAACACCAATTCTAATACAATTTAAATCCCGGCGTCGACCACAAGCGACGCGAAATAGCGAAACAACCCTTTCTCGGATCTCGGTTATTCAGTGTGTATGTGTTTTTTTTTGTGTGGTTCACTAGGGGTAGCGAAATGGGAAATCCTTCCAGGAATAATCCATTTCTCTGCAGGATACCATTTTAAATGGGAACACATTAAGATTAAGTACTTTGATGCGCGTTCACTCAAGCTCATGACAAAGCTCATCGCGTGTTGAGCCAAGGATGAAAGCGTTGGCGCTTCCTGATTCATCCCGGAAAACAGTTTTTGATATGATGTTGATTCAAAGGCTTCAGTGTGCAAACAGTTTATACGATCGTTTAGATTAACCCAAAAGTTTGATTAAAAAACTCATAACTTTCGGGGGAAAAAATTGAAATTACATACCATAAGCAGAATTCGACCGTTCCTGAATAATGAGCTGCCTTTTTTCAATTATGGTAACCTTATCCATCGTTCCATATGGGGAAAATCGAATCCGGCAGGCAGTAAAATCAAACTTCCCGTAGGCAGGAAGGATTATCATGTGGGAGCAGCTTCTCCGGGTCGGTTGCTTGCGCATTTCCGGGTGTGTAATTATCCTTTCTTTGTTTGTTGGCAGGGGTAAAAGGAAAGCGAGTTGTTCCCTCCTCTCCATGGAAACGATTTCCGCCTTTACGTTACGATTCTCTTTGGTGACATCCAAAGCTCGAGTTAACGCTTGCAATCAACCGGGATAACGGGATCAACTTACCCCAATTCCGCTTACGATGGGGATAATATTTGGGGAGGTCTGTTATCGGGCGTAATACAATTTTCACGCTCGAGAAACCGATTCCCAAGCTGTCTTCTGCTCTGAACAACAACAACTGGGAATGGGTTAGGGAGTGCTTGATTTTTGAGTATGTGCTGAATGAACATGATTGCGTTTAGAGCAGGAAATATTTCTTGAGTTTTCGCAACACTAAAACAAAACTACAAAATGTAATTCAATGGAACAAGCCTGCCAGGCAGTCTCGCGATCGCAGCGGATGGTTGGCAGTCTTCGGTCCGTTTATCTTCAGCCGTTCCAACTTCCGAGGCCAGGTCCGACCAACACCGAGGCCAGGTCCGACCAACAGACAGAAAAAAAATATTAAAAAAATGATATCATCAAAATTCAAACAGTGAGAATAACAGAACATCATGTGCATTCCGTTATCTAATCACTGATCTGCCAGAGGATAGTGTGGAGCATGTTTATAATTTTCTGAGGTAGGACTACGTCTTTAATTTCTATATAGAAGGGTCACTCTACGAAAAATGTAACGTTTATTAAGAGTTTTCAAATGCATATTATGCAGAATCGTTCTTACAATATATGTCATAATATATACCATTAGACGGCAAATTTATCCAGCTTTTTTTTCGCCTGAAACATCAACAGTGGAAATAATAAAACAAGTGAGCAATTTAACAAATAAAAGAGGTATGTTTTGCAAGCGGATGCGAAGAAAAATGATGTATTATGCATTCTTTCTTCCAACTTCGTTCCCATGAATGTTGTATGTAACACAAAATTGCGTGCAATAATTCGTTCTATCTAACAAATTAGCAAGCTGTTAAAGTAATCGGATGCAAGATTTCATGCATCACTCGAACATCATGCAGGATTTCATCATAGCAACTAGGAAACTGTCACCCATACAGTGATCGTTCATTAATTAGGAGGAGGCATTGAGATCGGCATATCATCGCATCACAAAAATGAAACGAAATGAAATATTAATATTCTCAATGACTCAATTCCTTCTATAATAAATTGAGCAGTAGAACCAATACGACTTGATTGTGATAGTCTGCAAACGAACATTATTTCACCGAAAAAACTACTGCTCCCGATGCCTAATAATAAGAATAGGACAATGGAAAGAAATCACAAGGGGCTGTCCACATACCACGTGGACAGAAAGAGCATAATTTTCGACACCCCCCTCCCCCACCGTGGACAGGCGTGGACATTCCTTATACCCCTCCCCCTATTGTCCACGTGGACATTCCCACAGTTTTTGGAAAAAAAATCAAGAAAATTCTATATTTTCCGCTTAAATGTCATTTCAAGTTTGTTTCTATTTCCTATTCATGTTTTTATTGATAAAAATGATAGTCTTATTAATAGTAACGATTTGTTTCAAATTCTTGGATTATTTTCAAGATTATCTGGGAAGCTCATTATTTTCTTCCAAATTCCATTTACATTATCTCCATATTCTTATAAAACTATCACTTGTCAATCTATTCTCGAATATTTTCATTAAAGCTGGTTGGTTATTTGAGTACCAAAAATCAATCAATGAAATCAAGCGCTTTGTTTGAGAATAGTTATTGGTATATATCAAAGAAATTCGTCGAAACAATACAGAAGTGGTTTAAAAAAAAACCATGATGATCTAATCGTACTGTTCGAATTGTAAAAAATGTTGTAATGTCGGATTTGAAATTAGTACAATGTTGCATTCTTGAATCTGATCGAGTCAAATCCTATCGGGTTTCGCGAATGTTGCAACCTTGGATGGCGGAATGTGGAAATTGATCTCGTTCGGATTGGGATATGTCAAACTGGATCGGGTTCTGGTATATGGGTTGATATGTAGTCCATATATTGTAGCGTTTTTCGTACCCATGCTTCGCCAGGTGGTCTACCCATGCTCAAGAACGGTGGTTTTGGACAGCTGTAGCGAATAATATGGCGCGTATCGAGGATTAATCTTGGTAAGCGTCTCGATTTGATTGTCATCAGTAGCAGTATGGACTTTCCAGACGTGGGGATTCCTTTGTAATAGGAGCGTACTACAAAAATTACCAGATATCAATAAAGAAGAACATCATTCAATGAAACAGATCATCAGAGTTACAGCTCGTGAATCCATGGAAGAATTTTGTTCGTTTCAATTTTCGTAAAACCTTGGGAGTACTCGAAAAATAAAAAGTCACAGGACGGTTGTGTCCGAGACACGACCACAGTTGACGTAGGATTCCGTTAGGCTACCGGTTGATTTTGGATATGTTTGAAGAATTACATCGTTAACTCTTTGATAATGATTTGATGGCCTCCTGAAAAGGGCCGTTTTGTTTGGTTGTTCACTCCATCAGTGTTCACCGAGTGATGATGACAGAAGGATGATAAACAGTCGTTGGATGGTGCGTATCAGATAAAAGACACCGAAGTGGAACGAGATATGATGAAAATCACCCTCTGTGATCCTAGACGAGATGCCTCCTGTATTATGTATGGGTGAAATAAAGAAAAAAAAAACTCAGCAATGTTATATAAGATAATTACTTTTCTAATTTTTACTTTCTGAGTGTTTATTCAACCCAATGCGAATTGTAATTGGACTAACAACACCTAATACTATGTGTAGAGCAATCACTTTTTCGAATATTTCTCCATTTTTTTCAATTTTGCTCGCCGTATAAACTTTCCTTGGGTGAAAATGACAACAAACAACAAAACAACAACAACAAAACAGACAGCTCAAACCAAACGACCCGTTCTCGAGCGGGAACACACCTTGGTTTTTATTTATGAAAATTGAAATAAATCGTTTTCCATATCAAATCATTTTTGCTGCTACCATATACCATTGGTTCGACAACTCGCAAGCAGATCGGACAAGTTTTTAATCGATCCAACAAAGGTGTTTTTTTCACATCGAATAATAGTGTTCTTTTTCACCGGTTGCGCTTGCGAGTGGAGCGAAGTTTAAAGTGGTGCGCGCTGAGGATCCAAATCAGACACATTCATCACACACGCCACACAGCCGCGGCAAGTAGCAATTTATTTTTATTTTGTTTCCCTATCATTCCTTCTACCTTCTGTGCACGATTTACACCATTGTTCAACTTTGTGTTAACCAAATCGGCAAACGTTGGCATTAGGGGTGATCATTATTTCTTATATACCGTTGAACTTTAATTGGAATTTTTTTTTTCATTTTATCATTTTATTTAACATAAAATAAATTGAATTTAATATTCGCATCATAACCCTATAAAAAATATTTTTTTCACTTATTTATTTATTTTGATTATCATTATATTCTGTTCATATCGAACAGTTGACCAATTTTTTTGATATGGCTGAGGGCGGGAAGGATCCCCCATCGACGCTATTGAATATTTCCGATACCGATCCTCCTCCTGAAGAGCAGGAAGATGAAGCTGAAGTTGAGGAAGAAACTTCTGTATATGAAGTTGGAAGTTCCGAAGATGAGGACATTGACGAAAAACAGGATTTTCGTCCAAAAGAATACCATGAAGGCTCCAAAGGCCCATTCATTGTATACTTTAGACGAAAATCTAAACCTCTCAATGTCATTCGTATCTCGAAGGAACTTACTCAGAAGTTTTCTGCAGTTACCGAGATTACACGGATGGGGCCAGACAAACTACGAGTTGTCGTCTCAAGCAGGATCCAAGCGAACGAAATCACGCGCTGCGACCTCTTTGCGATTGAGTATCGCGTATACGTGCCCTGTTGCAACGTCGAAATAGACGGCGTAATAACCGAAAAGGGTTTGACTCGAAAAGAGATTATCGATGGTGTCGGTCGCTTCAAGAACTCTTCACTAAAAACTGTGAAGATTCTTGCATGCGATCGACTGAAATCTGTGTCACAAAAAAATGACAAAAGGGTTCTCAATCGGACAAACTCTTTTCGTGTGACTTTTGAGGGTTCCGCCCTTCCAAACTACGTTGCAATAGGTGCACTTCGTTTACCTGTTCGGTTGTTTGTACCCCGGGTAATGAAATGCAACAAATGTATGCAACTCGGTCACACGGCCGCCTATTGTTGCAATAAAAAACGTTGCGCAGATTGTGGAGAGAGCCATGATGAGAATCCTTGCGCGAAAGAGCACAAGTGTCTTCATTGCGGCGGGACTCCTCATGATATTATTCAATGCCCGGTGTACAAACAACGAGGGGAAAAAATCAAGCGTTCCTTAAAAGAACGTTCCAAGCGGACTTATGCAGAAATGCTTAAGAGTCCCGTTCCAACGACTCAGGACAATCCCTACTCCATTCTGCAGAACGACGAGCCTGTTGCTGACGCTCCCAATGCAGGAAGTTCCGGTACATCGCAGGGTGCCGTCAGGAAAAGAAAAATTACTTCTTTTCCTTCACTCCCCAGAAAGACGACCGAAACTTCCCAAGTTGGAATGAAAACTCGAATTGAACGTGCTGAGAATAGACCGAAGCAAGTACCTCCTGGTTTAAGCTGTTCTTCCACGCACCAGGGGTCCTCAACACTTCCCGGAGCAGCACCCACCCGGTCTGTTCCATTTTCGCGGTCGAGGCAACAGCCACAATCTGGTTTGCTTGCGCTTTCTGACCTGGTGGACAACATTTTAAATGCTCTAAATATAAATGACCCTCTTAAAAGCATAGTATTATGTTTGCTTCCGATTGTGAGAACATTTTTGAAAGAAAAATGTGGTTTTTTAGCAGCGTTCATTTCCCTCGATGCCTGATTCAGTGCAAGAGGTCAAGGATTTGACCACTGTAATACAGTGGAATTGCAGAAGCATCATCCCTAAACTAGATCAATTTAAATTTTTAGTTGATAGTTCTAACTGTGATGTATTTTCCCTCTGTGAAACATGGCTTTCTTCAGCCGACGAGCTGAATTTCCACGATTTCAACATTATTCGCCTCGATCGAAATGACTCGTTTGGTGGCGTACTATTGGGGATCAAAAAATGTCACTCCTTCTATAGAGTCACTCTCCCATCGATGATAGGCATTGAAGTTGTTGCTTGCCAGACACAAATCAATGGCAAAGACTTCTGCATTGCCTCGATATATATTCCTCCAAGAACCATGGTCGGCCGCCATAAGTTTTTTGATATCATCGCGGCATTGCCGGAGCCGCGGCTAATCTTAGGTGACCTCAACTCCCATGGAACAGCATGGGGGTCACACTACGATGACAGCCGTGCCACGTTGATTTATAATCTGTGCGACAACTTCAACATGACAGTTTTAAATACAGGGGAAGCAACCAGAATAGCCAACCTTCCTGCACGGGCAAGCATGCTAGACATATCACTTTGCTCTTCTTCGTTATCCCTGGATTGCACGTGGAAGGTAATCCAAGATCCCCACGGTAGTGACCACCTGCCAATAATTTTATCGATCGCCAATGAATCAGGTTCTCGTGAGTCAGTCGATATTGCGTATGACCTCACGAAAAATATTGACTGGAGAAAATTTGCAGAAATAATATCTGAAGCACTTGTTTCAATGCATGAACTTCCTCCACTCGAAGAGTATAACTTTATATCGAGTTTGATTTACGAAAGCGCACTTCAAGCTCAAAAGAAACGTGTTCCTGCTACCACTTTACGACGTCGTCCTCCATCACTTTGGTGGGACAAGGAGTGTTCAAAGGTCTACCTTGAAAAATCATCCGCTTTCAAAAAATTCAGGAAAACTGGACTAGTGGAATGGTTTCGAAAGCACCAAGCTCTAGAAGCCAAACTAAAAGGTCTGATTAAAGCAAAAAAGCGTGGATATTGGCGAAAGTTCGTCAATGGTTTGTCAAGGGAGACCGCTATGAGCACTCTTTGGAATACGGCTAGGAGAATGCGTGGCTGGAACAATACAAATGAAAGTGAAGAATACTCTGACCGTTGGATTTTCGAATTTGCAAGAAAGGTTTGTCCCGATTACGTTCCTGCACAAAACGTCGTACGCGACATTCCGCTCCAATGCGATTATAAGAACTTTTCGATGGTAGAATTCTCAATTGCCCTCCTCTCATGTAACAATTCAGCTCCGGGGTCGGACAAGATTAAATTCAACTTGTTGAAGAATCTTCCCGACTTGGCGAAACAGCGTTTGCTGAACTTGTTCAACAAGTTTCTGGAGCTGAATATTGTCCCGCATGACTGGAGACAAGTGAGAGTGATAGCCATACGAAAACCCAACAAGCCGGCTTGCGATCACAACTCCTATAGGCCGATTGCAATGTTATCCTGTATTCGTAAATTGTTGGAGAAAATGATTCTACTTCGTTTGGACAAGTGGGTTGAAGCGAACAATTTGCTGTCAAATACGCAGTTTGGCTTCCGCCGAGGTAAAGGGACGAACGATTGTCTGGCGCTGCTATCTTCTGAAATCCAAATCGCATTTGCTCGTAAAGAACAAATGGCTTCCGTTTTTCTCGATATCAAAGGGGCATTTGATTCAGTTTCCATGGAAATTCTCTCAGAGAAACTTCATAATCGTGGACTTTCGCCAATTCTGAATAATTTCCTGTACAATTTACTCTCAGAAAAGCACATGTTTTTCAATCATGGCAGCTTGAAATCTTCTCGATACAGTTTTATGGGCCTACCGCAAGGCTCCTTCCTAAGCCCCCTCTTGTATAGTTTTTACGTCAATGATATAGATGATTGTCTAACTAGAGACTGCACGCTGAGACAACTTGCAGACGATGGAGTTATTTCCATCACGGGTACTAATCCCGTCGTTCTGCAAAAGTCGTTGCAAGATACCATGAACAATCTGTTCACGTGGGCCCTCAAGCTGGGTATCGAATTCTCTACGGAGAAAACTGAAATGGTCGTTTTTTCTAGGAAGCACGAACCCTCCCAATTCCAGCTTCACCTATCCGGCAAAACGATCAAGCACTCGATGTTTTTCAAATACCTTGGAGTATATTTTGACTCTAAATGTACCTGGGGAATACACATTGCGTATTTGAAACAGAAATGCCAGCAAAGAATCAATTTTCTCCAAACAATAACCGGAACATGGTGGGGCGCCCATCCAGGAGACCTCATTCAGTTGTACAAAACAACGATATTATCAGTGTTAGAATATGGCTGTTTTTGCTTCCGATCAGCTGCCAGGATTCATATTCTCAAGCTGGAGAGAATACAATATCGTTGCTTGCGTATAGCCATGGGGTGTTTGCATTCGACACATACGATGAGTCTCGAAGTTTTGGCAGGAGTACCCCCGCTTACTCTTCGGTTCACAGAATTATCCTACAGATTTCTCATTCGTTGCAAGATCATGAATCCATTGGTGATTGATAACTTCGAAAATCTACTCCAGCTGACTCCTCAGTCAAGTTTTATGTCTTTATACCGTGCACCCTTCACCAGGCATCTCCAACCAAGTTTGCTTCCCATACTTTTGCAATTCCTCTGTCATTTTTTATCTGTCCATGCGACAAAAAAATCCATGGAATCCCAGATCATCTGCGCTCCGATTCTATTCCGCCGATATTTTCGGCAGAATATGGGAAAGTTAGATCTGATAAAATGTTCTTTACTGACGGTTCATGCATAAACGGGTCCACTGGCTTCGGCATCTTCAATGAAAATTACAGTGCCTCTTTCAAACTCAAATATCCTTGTTTCGTGTATGTCGCTGAACTGGGTGCAATATACTACGCACTAGGGATCATTGAAACATTGCCCATCGACCATTATTTTATTTTTTCAGACAGTCTCAGCTCAATAGAGGCAATCCACTCAATGAAGGTTGATAAACGCTCATCTTATTTCCTAACTAGAATAAGACAACTATTGAGTGTTTTGGTCGAAAAATTATTCAAGATTACCTTAGCATGGGTTTCCTCTCATTGTTCGATTCCGGGGAATGAGAAAGCGGACTCGCTAGCTAAGGTGGGCGCTTCAGAAGGCACACTTTTTGAAAGGCAAATTGCTTATAACGAATTTTTTCACATTCCTCATCAGGACACACTCGTTAGTTGGCAGCGCATGTGGAGTGAAGATGAGTTCGGTCGTTGGTTACACACGATTATCCCTAAGGTTTCGACGAAAGCTTGGTTTAAGGGATTGAATGTCGGTCGTGATTTCATTCGCGTGGTATCTCGGCTTATGTCCAATCACTACAACCTAAACGCGCATCTCTATCGCATTGGGCTCGCAGCAAACAATCTTTGTGATTGTGGCGATGGCTACCACGACATCGAGCATATTGTCTGGTCGTGTATCCGGTTCCATGCTGCTCGCTCTCAGCTCTCTAGAGCACTGAGAGCAAAAGGCAGACAATCGGATATCCCCGTCCGGGATATCTTAGGTAGCCGTGATCCTGATCTTCTGCTTCTGCAGAGCATTGGAGACAGCAACATCACAATTACGAAAACACTTGTAATACTAACCTCGAGCCAACCGCGAGTAATCGGTTACATATTACAAACATAGTTATAAGGCAAACATTGTCGAAATATTGAACTCCCGGCCCCGTCAGGTTGACGCCATATGAGCCTTAATAAAAATATATATTTTGGATAAAAAAAAAAAAAAAATTGGCATTGTTCTACTGAAATAGGCTTTTCACTATTCATTAACTCGGCTCATTGTTACTTAATGTTGCTGAGCCATTTGAATATAAATTAAGTACAAAAAAAAGTTCACTGAAATAAACAAAAAATTATGAAAAATCGAACAGAGTTCCAAAAACTTGAAACAAAAACCAAAAAATTCAACAAATAAAAAAAAATCAAAATAAAAAAAACATTCGACAAATAAAAATAAAATTAGAAAATCTATTTTATTTTAGATTTTTTCCGGCATCCAGATTTTTGAAATTTTGGATATAAAGTTCCCAAAAGATACAAGAGTTCTTTTAAAAATTAAAAAAATACAAAAATTTTAAAAATCCAAAATAAAGAAAAATATGCGAAAAATCACAAGTGAAATCCACCAAATGTGTGCAAACAAAATAGAAAAAAATCAAATAAATCCAAAACATAAATGGAAAACCAATGCAATAATAAAAACCAATAAAATCATGCCTTATAAATTCAGAAATCCCTAAAATTCAACAAATCTAGAATGAATCCGAAAAATTCAACTAAATTTTAAAAAATACTTAAATTGAAAAAAAAAAATTAATTAAAAAAAAATAAAATGAAATAAATACATAATATAAAATGAAACGTAACAAGTTTGATAAAATGAATCCGAGAATTTGGATTCCATCAAATCTAATAGATTCAATAAATCCAAAAAACGGAAGAAAAAAACATAAAAACCGTAGAAAAAGTAAAATTCTAAAATAACAAAAATGTAACAGAAATAAAAAAATTGAAAATATGAATCTAAAATGAATTTTAAAAAAATCAAAAGAATTGATGAAAGAATTCAATAATTCAAGAAAATGAAAAAAAAAGCTAAATAAAATATATAATATAATCAAATAATTTCAAAAAAAAATATAAAACACAAAAATGATACAGAAACTTTAAAAAACTTTCAAATCAGTAAAAAAAAACCAGGATTCAAAATTATAATATTATTTATTTATTTTATATATATATAAAAATGGATTTCTGTCTGTCTGATTCTTATGGACTCGGAAACTACTGAACCGATCAACATGAAAATTGGTATGTAGGGGTTTTTGGGCCCGGGGAAGGATTCCGTGATAGTTTGTGACCCCTCCCCCCTCTCTAAGGGGGAGCTCATATTTTCGGAGCTGCCATACAAATGAAACACAAATTTCTCCATTACTCTAGAATTATTCAAGCAAATGAAATCAAATTAGGCATATTGAGGTTTTAGGGTGCAATAAATGTTCCTATGGTTGTTAGACTCTGAATTCCCATATGTTCTACAATAGTGACAAGTGCTGTTAGTCCATTTGATGTTTTCGCTAGCGAAATTGATCTTTGTTCGGAACTGGAAATGGATTTCATTGTGATGAAACGCACTCCTACATCTTCTTCTATCTAAACAAAAAAAAAGGATCGCCAGATGAGTGGACAAGAGCAGAACTTGAGGAAGGAATTGTCCGATTTAGGGCTGTCTTTATTCTATCATGTTTTCTGTATAAAACACATATTCCATGTAACGGAGAAACATGTTATTTGCAAGTGGTTGAAAAATCTTGAACGAGAATTTTGTCTGAAAATAATCTGATATTATAATGATGAGTTCTGTTAGAAATACTAGGAATTTTATAGTAAAAGGTAGATTCAACGGGGTCGATTGATCTTCTAATCAATGAACAGTTTTGCGATTGGACCCATGAACTTGCTCATAGTAAGAAAACGTGAATGTTTGAAGGTATTGATAACAAAAAACAAATTTTTGGCGGGACGAAGTTTGCCGGGTCAGCTAGTAATAAATAAAAAAGATCTAACAAACTCAATAAATTTGAAATGTTCAATAAGTTCAACAAATACAACAAAACCGATAAATCCATTAGAAAACAAAAATCCATAATAAAAATATAAAAAATCCAATGGATCGAATTTGGAAAATAGAAAATGTTGAAATTCTTAAAAGTGAACATTCATCACGTTAAGCCCCGATTTTTTCTTGCTGTGCTTTCCATTCAGCCCGCATCAAGAGCGTTTGCATAATATCAGTGTCGGTTTCTGATCCCAAAGATTATTGTTATTGTATAAATAGAAAATAGTCAGCGATTCGACTAGAAAGTACGGGGGAACTTCGATATAACGTACTCTCGATTTAAAGTCACTCGATATAACGTACATTTTACCTCGATATAACGTACACATTTCCAAATTTTGTATAGTAGGAAATAGTTTTTGGAATATAAGTCATTTTTGTGTGAAGACCCCTGAAAAAATTATGTTTTGCTCGTAACATTTTTGTGTGTAAATTCTCACGTTTGACATGTTCTTGACATGTTTCTTAATAGAGAAAAGTTAGCAGAGCATGTAAATTGCGATAATTTATACATAAAAATGTTACGAATTAAACATTAATAGTATTTTTTCAAAGAAAAAAAAGAAAAAACTTGTTGTTCGAAAAACTTTTTCCATGCCATGCAAATAAAACATACATTTCTGCATTACTCGAAAACTAATCAAGCAAATGAAGCCAAATTCGGCATACGAAGGGTTTAGGGGACACGAAACGTTTCTATGATGAATAGACACTCCTCCCCTCTCTCTGAGGAGGGGGGGGAGTACTGCCAAACAAATGAAGTATACATTTCTGCATAATTCAAGAACTAATTAAGCAAACGGAACCAAATTTGACATGTGGAGGTTTTTGGGGACAAGAAACATTTATAAGGTGGGTCAACACTCCTCTCACCTTTCTAAGGGGGGGGGGGGGGGTCTGCCATAGAAATGAAACACAGATTTCTGCAAAACTCAAGAACTAATCAAGCAAATGGAATCAAATTTGGCATATGGCGGTTTAGGGGAGCAATGACTGTTTTTATGGTGGTTTTACACTCCTTTTCCCTCTCTAAAGAGGGGGGGGGGGAGAGAATGCTAAACAACTCGAGAACTAATCAAACAAGTGAATTCAAACTTAGCATATAGAGGTTTTAGGAATCGATAAACATTTCTATGGTATTTCGACGCTCCACCCCCTCTCAAAAGGGGGGGGGGGGTGCTCCCAAACATATAAATTTTGGGTATAAATTATTGATTAAGCACATCGTAATTGCAATATAATGTATGTAATTGTTGTCTACTATGGTTTGACGAAATAAAGAAATTAAATCGATTGGTGCAAGAGTCTCGTAAATCGATCAAGAAATGCAATACGTTCCCGGAAGACGTAATCCTACGTCAAAATTCGAAACGCAAGACGATTGCAGGTATCGTAGATCTAGAACTGCTTACTGGGAATGGGCATTGTGACCACCAAAGTATAAGAGCTGATTAAAGCAGTCTGAAACCAGAATTCATCTTCAACAACATCGCAAACGGCGGCTTATTCTGCAGCCAAGCCTTCGAATCAATGACAAGATCTATGTTGTGTCACATCCAGATGTTCCACTGAATCAAAAACCAACTATGTACACTGTTGTAAAACTGTTCCTCGGAAGAGGACTGCTACTGACAGGCTTTCGTAGAGCAGGAACAAATGAGGAGTATTAACTATAGCACATTTGCGTGGGGGAAGTAATTCGAGTTACAGATCCGACATCACCCTTTCCCCATAATTGGGGTCAGCATCTTCTTGGAATCCTAGTCCTCCGGAGTGTAACTCTGTCCCAATAGATACGAGATACGTATCCGAGTAGGCAATTTTCTGACACGCGAGAAATATGGATATTTAACAGAATATGTGACTAATTTAGATCGAATTAATTTGACAACGAAAATTAGATCTTCCTTTACGTTGCTGGTGTATAAGAATCGATGTTGATACTTCCATTTTACGAGCTTGTTCGATAATAATAAATCTTTCATCACACATTGTGCGCGGGGAAAAGCTGTATAACAGACTGAAACAAGTATCTTTCTCACCGCTTAAGGGCTGGTGCACAACGCCTCAGGGAACATTTCGCCAGACTTAATTCGTTTTACGTTCATCAAACGAATTTCGGCGCAAAGTTTCCCTTTTCCTCTGCCCTAAATGAGTTTTATTTTTTTCCGCCCACGTCATCATAAATTTCACAAAGCCCGTAGCCTGCCAGCGAATCGTAGCGAATTGGAGACACAAATTGCTTCGACAATCAAATCCACTCATCCCTTCGCCGCTTCGATCCGGCTCCTAATGTCCTTGTTCCACCGGAACGAAGCTAGGAGGAAGCGACAGAGATTGGTTCAGCACAGAACTCCCACTCCACAATTTGGGTCACAGGTGTAAATCAACCGCACAATGTGTGTAGCGGCGACGGCGGAATTGCTTATTCAATTACACATACCGTCCATTATCCCTGTCTTGTAGCTTTTTTTTCCGAGGGTGCGAGAGGACCCGAAATGAATGAACAGAAAAATTTGCCCTCCAGAGTATATACCGGACACCCTCCACTGCCTAAGAAGTGGAAGTAAATAGTAAGCACCACTAAATCATAAAAGCCTTCCCCACAATGCGGGATTACTGTAACGCACACACACACGCACCCAGTCCGGACGGATTTCAAGTGGAGATGGGGCCTCACTCCGATACGATTGTAACCTAATCGTCCCTTGATTAGATTCTGAAGGATAAACTTGACACTCAACCCGGAATGGTTTCCTAGAGTCGATATGTTGGTTTGTTTTATTAGCCCAATGGTTATAATTTATACAATAGTTTATGGTAGTGATTATCGACGATGAAAGATCTGGCAGGGTCATAAATTTCCAAAACGTATTGCGTGTGTGTTGGCTCAGCGAAAATCCTCGTGGAGCAGCTTTCTGCCCTCCGTCCCTTCGGGTTTCGACCATTGGTCCATAAAGTGAGGGACATGTTTCACCATCACGAGGGGACAACGGAGACCACTCTCTCCGTTTTCCCACGAGACGGCTGAAGGTGTTCATCAGAGAGCCAGACCCGAAGGCAACTCCATTAGGCGCGCCATGTGCCTTTTGTATATTACATTACGTTATCGCTGCGTTCCAGTAGAGTCGCTTCCATGCAACGCCAAAAAAACCCACAGAACAGAACAGAAAAATGGGTCCACACGAGACAACACCATAAAAGCATCTGTTGCTGTAAAACCGCGGTGATGATGTTCGAGGGAAGCACTTCCGCAACGGAACACCGCGTTAACGTCTTAAGCGAATAATGAAAAGGGCATATCATTAATTCTCAATTAGTGTGGTTCTTTGTGGGCACATTTTTGGAGCCCGCATAACAGCCCCATGTTCCGTCGGATGTGCGAAGTTCAAGGCCGGATCGGATCGGTGGCTGCAAATATCGCTGAAAAATTGGATTAAGATAAAGCATCGCCGTATTTCAGCGGCAATCGTGATGCAACTGATATCCTTCCCGCCATCTCTTGCTGCCGAGCCGAGGAAATCCGCTCCGTTTGCTCGCAACTTGCTGCGCCAAATGGGATCGAATTAAATTAATTGCATTTCTCAAGCGACCGATGATTGCGTGAATGGGTTGGGGAGACTTGTCTCCGGGAATGCTGTCGTGCCGTTGTTACGCTATAAATAAGAGAGCTTTTATCACCAAGTGAACAACGTGAACACTATTGGCGGCAATATGGTGGAGATGGGGATGATGGGGTAGAAAGCAGATGAGAAACAGTATGCCATGATCGCTGTAATAGCAAAAGGTTTGTTTTTTCCGCCTTCTACTCACAACTTGTCCGTCAGGAAGAGTATGTATAGAGAAGGGTGTGAAAATTTGTACCGTTCGATGAGGTCGCTTTGGAATGTTATTGATAGAAATTTTGCATTTTTAGCAGTATCATTGCACAATGGTCCAGGAGATGCATTTAAGTGGAAATTAGCATTTAGAGCTCGACAGTTACATCTCCATCAACCATCACATACTGCTCTTGCGCGAGAGTCACAGCTCAATATGTATTGCGAATGTGACCAAGAAAGCATTGTTCGGTTCAAACAGTCACCTCTGAAATAAACGCACAGCCGCAAACACGACAATCAATTGAACATTTATATATTCTTTCTTTCTGTCGAACGTACCCAGAAGAGCGGTGAAAATATGCTATTTCCATTCTACCATTCGTGCTCATAACCATCCTTTAATTCCGGCTTCTTTGACTGTAGTTTTAATGTCATTTGACATTAAAACTGCAGTGGTATGCATTCTTTTTCTCTCTTTATTCTGGTTCAAGCGTAGCTGCACACACACATCCACCTTCTCACTCACACATCCATACACGATGGATGATATTTAGACGGATTGTTTAGATCAAAGCAACCAACGGCTTACATTTTTCAGTCATTTTTTAGTGACGTCATCTGAATCATTGAAGTAAACAATGTGTTCTGGATTTACTTTGATGAACATCAACAAGGAGGACCATTCTGAAATTCCCTTACCGGTCGTACTCAGAAATAGCCTCCTGTACGATTTCCTTCCGTTCGGATACGGTGATTTCGTTTTTCGCAACAAAATTGTTTCCCGCAGGCAACATTTGGCTTGGAACCGCATCTTCCCGCAGCATTCGTTTGCTCCATACGGTGTTTAGTAGAATGTCCTTCAATCGGTAGTCCTCATCTTAAAAGTGATCGAAGCATACCCTCGCCTTGGCTACGTTCAAATCACTGTTGGCTTCGCAAACATTTATCCATAAAAAACATAATTCTCGGTTTTTCGGAAAGCGAAAGAATCTCTTTTTTGGCCCGATAATGTCATTTTCATAATTTATACACCCGCTCACAGCGCATTGAACCATTTTAGATTTTTCATTTCAAGAACATTTACGCGTAATGCCGGATTTACAATCATTCACATTGAGCGCGATTTTTTTTCTTTAATAACGATTTTTATTCGCCAACCCATCAGAGCAAAGCGCGAAATCACCCATGACAGTGCGAAAAAAGATAGAACTCTCCAAGCTTTTGCTGCGAAAATCGCGTTGCTTTGACAGGAGACGCTACATACATCAGAGAGGTGGAACAAGATATGCTAGATAAGAGGAATGATATATCGAAATGAATGTTCAGCTATATACATATGAACCGCTTCAATAAGTGAGAGCTAAGTCGATCAACTAATGCAAGCATATTGCTGCATAATCATAATTATTTTTACATATTTTTGTTAATATCCTATTGAATTAGCTAGTTTTTCAATTATTAATTATCTGAAATACTTGCATACACACTTCCAACGATATAATTTTGTTCCTCCAATTTAGTACGACCTTGTCCATAACAAAAATGGCACTTTGGTTAGAGGCAAGGCGCCTAGAAGTATATCCTAAGGTGGGCCAACTTGCTAAAACCACTCTTCAGCCATCTTGGAAGTCTACTGTGTTTTGTTTGTAAACAAAACACAATACGCTAGTGCCGAATCTCGCTCCTGATCAGTCAGTCTCTTTCACGCTACAAGCAAATAATTCCCCTTCTGCTTTCATATACCGCTCCCCTACCCAACTTAGCGACGAAACGGCCTCACCTAGTACCATAGACCCGTCTTGATTAGAGGGATGCAGGTTTGACAGACAGATTATGACAGATTGTCGCGCAATACCGCGCCCCATTGTAAAGAGCTTCTCTGAAAAATGTCGCGCGTGAGTATATCGCAGACGATTAAAAACCTGCATTGTAAAGGAAGCATAAGTCGGAAAACAAAATACAACTGGCGACTGTTTACACTGACGAATCAGATGACATAATCAAAAAAAAGTTTCCTCGCTAAAGAACTAGCCTTGTCTCTGTAAGCCGTGAAAGCAACCAACAAACTATCCCCTATCAAGTGCGAATGTGTTGAATGAACGTTTCAAGCGGTGAGCGTTCCCCGTGAACACTGTTGTTTAATTACGGGACGATGAACAGCTAATGAATAAGACGGAAAAAACCGAAATGTCATATGACATTTTCAGGTCGACGGTACTTTGACTGTTCATGTTATGATGTTCATTAATGGCACAGCACATACGTCTCCATAATTAGTGATACGATGGTAACCATTACCAAGACTGCTCTCTAGACTAAGTTGTTACTCATGATAGAGCGCTCGTTTTTATGTTGTCAAACATAGGGTGACCAAAATTGTCGATGAAATAAAAAATCTAACTTCCTTATCTTTATAGATAGAGGTAAACATAGTAAACATGTTGTAGCTCCAATTATTTGAGACATCTTTGTAGAACAAAGTTTTTTTTATCTCTTGAAATATCCGACATAGCGCCTTTTTTAAAAGTTACTTTAGGGTCACCATGAAAAAAACTGTGTTTTTGCTCAAACTTTTATATTTCAAATTTTACATGCAAACTGTCTTCGAAAGACTTTTAGAGCTTACTAATACAAATATTTTTCGATGCAGAACTTGTCAATATCTCAACTTTACTCAAAGTTATTGATAATTTTTCCCAAAAAACATGCTCCTTTCATTTGTTTGTCATTCTTTCTGGGGCAAACGTAAACAAAGTTTACTGACGCTATTTGAAAAGAACATATTTCACTCTACACGATGTGTGATTTTCAAAACTATGTTATTTTTTGTGTTTGAGTAAATTAAAATTGAAATCATGAGTTATTGGGTAAAAAACCATCAATAGCTTTGAGAAGGATTAAGATATAGACGTTTTTTCATGGTCACCCTAATGCAATTTAGAAAAAAGCGTTAAATCGATTATTTTAAAAATAGAAAAAAGCTTTGTTCTACAAAGTTGTTTAGATTAACTGAGACTACAACATTGTTGAATTATGTTTATCTCTATCTATTAAGATAAGAAAGTTAGATTTTTTTTCATATCATCGACAATTTTGGTCACCCTATTTTTGATAACATAAAAATGAGCGCTCTATCGTATGTAACAACTTTGTCTAAGACAGTTTTTGTCTAAACAATAAATATCTCCCACAAAGTTGTTTTTTGCGCCTTCTATCTGTGTTGCATTAAGGTAACTATGAAAAAACGGGGTCTTTTATAAAGGGTGTGTCACATCAAATTGCATCACGGAAAAAACGCTGTAGAAATTTAATTTTTAGGAATTATATCTTCAGCTTTCGCTTATAATCAGATAAGAGTGTATAGATCACGTTGGCCATGCTTCACAGTCAATTTTTCGTAAATTTGGAAAAATGTCGTCGAACGAAAAAGAGCGTCGTGAATTAATCCTGCGCACTCATTTCGAGAATCTGAAGTTGTCACATCGGGACATCGGTAAGATGCTGGGAATCGTCCAATTCACGGTCAGCAGAGTACTAAAACGATACTTCGAGAACCTAACCATCGACCGGAAGGTGAAGAACGGCAAAAAATGGATGCTCCGTCAGTGAAAAAGATCACAAGCGCGTAGTTAAGCAGTTTAGACGTGATCCGAGAAGTTCGGTCTGGGATGTCGCCAATAAGCTGAATTTGTCAAGTTCATTCGTCCAGCGGACCAAGCAGCGGGAGGGCCTGCGTACATACAAGGTTCAGAAGGCTCCTAACCGCGACGAAAGGCAAAACATGGTGGGGAAGACGCTTGCCAAAAAGTACATGGTGTGGCAAGCGATCTGCTCTTGCGGAAAGCGGAGCGCCCCCTTCGTTATGACCGGCACGGTAAACGGGCAGGTTTACCTTAAGGAGTGGCTACTACCACTATTGAAGCGCTTACTACCACTATTGAAGCAGCACGAGGGCCCGACCATCTTCTGGCCGGATCTCGCTTCGTGCCACTATTCAAAGGACGTGTTGGAGTGGTACGAAGCCAACGGGGTCACCTTCGTGCCAAAGGAAATGAACCCGCCCAACGCGCCGGAGCTTCGCCCAATAGAGAAATATTGGGCGATTATGAAGCAGGCCCTCCGGAAGAACCCAAAAGTTGTCAAATCGGAGGCGGACTTCAAGAGAAAATGGATTTCTGTTCAAAAAAAAACTACAACCTGACGTTGTACAGAACCTTATGGACGGGGTAAAGAGGAAAGTGCGAGCATACGGGCTTGGGCTCGAAGTATGAATAAAAATAAAATGCCAAAAGTTGTTTAATAGTTTTTATTTTACTGTCTAAAATTTTCAAAAGGATCGGTCTACTGGGCGAATTTCTACAGCGTTTTTTCCGTGATGCAATTTGATGTGACACACCCTTTATTTAAAATTGTACATCAAAATAGTCTTCGTGCGACTTCTACAGTTTATCAATACCAACATTTTGCGATGCAGAACATGTCAATATCTTAATCCTGCTCAAAGTTATTGATGGGTTTTCATCCAAAAACTCATGATTTCAATTTTAATTTACTCAAACACAAAAAATAACATAGTTTTGAAAATCACATATTATATAGAGTGAAATCTGTTCTTTCAAATCCCGTCAACAAAACATTTTTTATGTTTGCCCCTGAAAGAATGACAAATAAATGAAAAGAGCGTGTTTTTTGGGAAGAAATATCAATAACTTTGAGTAAAGTTGAGATATTGACAAGTTCCGCATCGAAAAATGTTTGTATTAGTAAGCTCTGAAAGTCTTTCGAAGACAGTTTGCATGTAAAATTTGAAATATAAAATTTAGAACAAAAAAACGGTTTTTTTCATGGTGACCCTAACGTAACTTAGAAAAAAGGCGCTATGTCGGTTATTTCAAGAGATAGAGAAAAACTTTGTTCTACAAAGATCAAATAATTGTAGCTACAACATTGTCGAACTATGTTTACCTCTATCTATAAAGATAAGAAAGTTAGATTTTTTATTTCATCGACAATTTTGGTCACCCTATTTTTGACAACAGCTTTGTCTAAGACAGTTTTTGTATAGACAACAACTGTCAAGCTCTATATGATAATTTCCACTTAAATGCATCGTCTGGACTATTGTGCATTGTGACTTCCAGCCTTTTGGCTGGTAACTGTCCAACGGACCAACGCTATTCCGAAGGAAGAACTTTTTGAGCTCTACTTTGTATAAGAGATTATTTGGATCAAATTGAAGCTTTTGTTCAACCGTTGAAATTTATTGGGTAGGGAATCGTTTTGAAAACGTTTCTTCAACTGCAAAGTAGTTTTTGTACTGACAATGAGCATTTGCTGCAAGCGTTTTAAGCTAGTCGAACGTAAGCTAGGCATTACATTTCCAATGGGTCTAACGGAGAAAACGGTTCGAAAGAGGATCGTCGATGCAAGGTCATAAGTTTGAATCTGGGCCTTTTCATTGATTTTTTTCTACAGGTCATCAAAAGCTAAACAAGTTTTATCTAATAGCTGTAAAAGACTCCAACAGAGGGTTACCATATCTACAGAATAATCTGTATCTCTACAGATTTTTAGGACCAAGAATCTGTAGATACAGATTACAGAATTTTTGAGCTTCAAGAGATTGGTGATAACAATAACAGTTAAGTTATGTTTGTTGATAAAATTTTATCTCGTCGCACATAATTTTTCATACAGCATTTGAATTGGCTTAATTCTTATGCAAAACTCTGCGTAATCGTAATCGAGAATAAAACAATAACCCTTATTCTTGTTTACGTTATCTGAACGTTTTGATTCGAGCAGTTTCGAAAAATACATTCTTGTTTTCGTACGAATCCGTTCGAACGAAACCATTCTTGAACGTAAAAATGTCGAAGTAATAAGTAAATTTCATGCAAGATTTCGTCAAAGCAACGATGAAAGTATTACCCATACGGCGATCGTTCATTAACTGGGCCGGAAGATCAACCCGATTATCGAATTTCACTCGCTAACTGGGCTGCCAAAATAGCAAAAGCAATACTTCAAATTGAATATGACGTCTATTATTGATACATAACTACTTTGCAGCCTATTTAAGGCACGCCCCCTTGAAGATAAGTCCAGTTGAAGAAAGTTCAGTTAGCGAAAGACTGCTGTATATGGCTGACGAGGCGACGAACGTGCTAAACGAGTGTCTTCCGAGTTGCAGCAACATGGGCAATTGACGAATTTACGTTCGATTTACAACCAGATGGCGCAGAGAGTAAAATGAGGATGTTTTGTTTTTTTTGGTATGAAATTCGTTCAAATTTCTAGACAAATCAGAATTTATCTTCAAATTTCCCGGTTTCATGTATTCTTTCCACGCTGAAAAGGTTAGAAAATCATCATTTTACAATGTGCTACGAGGAATGGCTTGTTATAAGTATTGTAACCTTAATTATTTTCAACTAAGTAAACGATGAATAGGGTGTTTTGCGCTAAAAATACTGCAAATCCTTCTCGTATCGACCCCTACATAATCAATGATATCAGCCAATTTGATATGATATCGATTTCATCGCAATTATCCATAGTATCAATAACCGGTATGCATTATCAAACATAGAATTTTCGAAGATTATCTATGACTTTGATCAAATCGCGTGTTAAAACCATCGTAAATATACAGAACTCCAACTTTCTTACCATATACTGACGACATTCAATGGCTGAATGAATCTAAATTGAAATAAAATGTATAATCACCACCGAATATTGCTTTTCAGTGCGTAAAATTAACAAGCACCCTCACTTTTGTAGTTCTGAGTTCTAATGTAGATGTCGCATTAGCTGATTCAGCTTTGCGTAAATTCGTCAATTGAACAGTGAAAAATTATATCAATACTAGGAAGATGGCAGTGCCATCATGGGAGGACTAACTGAGCCCGGCATTACATCGCATCACAAACATTAAACGAAATGAAATATTATTTTTTTTATTCTTTACTAGCTAACCCGGCAAACTTCGTCCCGCCCATTTACTTGATTAATTCTCGAGTAATGCAGAAATTTGTGTTTTATTTGTATGGCAGCCACCCCTAAGAGAGGGGGGAGGGGTATCTAACCACCATAGAAACATTCATTGCACCCTAAAGTTTCCATATGCCTAATTTGGTTTAATTTGCTTGATTAATTCTCGGTTAATGCAAAAAAATTTTGTTTCATTTGTACGGCAGCCCCCTCTAAGAGAGGGGGAAGGAGTATCTTAACACCATAGAAACATTTATTGCATCCTAAAACCTAAACATGCCAAATTTGGTTTCATTTGCTTGATTAATTCTCGAGTAATGCAGAAATTTGTGTTTCATTTGTATGGCAGCCCCCCCTTAGAGAGGGGGGAGGGGTCTCAAAATATCACGAAAACCTTCCCCGGCCCCAAAAACCCCTACATACCAATTTTCATGTCGATCGGTTCAGTAGTTTCCGAGTCTATAAGAATCAGACAAACAGACAGACATCACTCCATTTATTTACTTCATTTATTATATATATATATATATATATATAGAAGATAGAAGATTTGAGAGGCTTTCAGCCTCCTGGGTTGGTTCGTCTCTGTAGCGACGGCAGTAGATATTGCCGCATGGTTAAACAAATGACATAAAATATACATAAAATTAACATAAATTTGAAATTGAACGAACAACAATTTGAACTAGAATAATAACATTAAGAACACATTAAAACATTATTAAATAATTAAATAAAAATATTGTCCTCGGACCAGGCCAGTGGAGAGGAAGCCTTGCCGTTGAAGATGACGAAGTGATCTTATTCCCCTTCATCGTGGAACGGAAGGAACAAGGACCTTCGTGGCTGATCTATTGTTCACATGTTCGATCCTGAAGAACAATTTGGCGTCTTTTAAATAGCAGAAAAGCGCTGCTACCTTCGCTGAATCGTCGTATGTCCCGTACACTCCCGCTGATTCCATAGAGATTTCGCCGATCATCAAATTTCGGGCAACCACACAGGAAATGTTCGACGGAGTTGTGAATTTGGTAGTGGTCGCAGAGTAGACGGAAAGGTTCTCCGTAGAAAAAGTGCAAGACCGAGCAGTGGCCGGTTCTCAGTCTGGACAGGATTCGTTGTTCTCGCATCATTTTAATGTTCTCGAATCCTGCAATCGAGCCCTTAACCTTTCTGTGGAACTGCCTTCTCTCTGCAAACCATATTTCGGACCAGAAGGTGCGGAAAGAGTTAGTGATCCGGCAAATCGGTCGGCCGCTTCGTTCTCTGCAATGCCGCTGTGTCCTGGAACCCACATGAGTACAGTGTCGGGCAATAGGTTCTTTCTGACAGCCTGTACCCATGGGTGTCAGGACCTAGTCGCATCGATGGCATCAATGGCACTTGCAGAATCGGAGACGACCAGCAGCGGTTTGGGAGATGGGATGGTGGTTGCCTCGAAAATACCGGCCACCTCTGCCGAGAAGACCTGGCAGATGTCTGCGACTTTTTTGCTGGAAATTAATCTGTTATAGCCATCGCTTACCCCAAATCGAACTCCTGATGGTCCTTTCGAGCCGTCCGTATACCTGATTTCGTGAAGACAGTATTTTTCTGCAATGATCGCCTTGAAGTGGTCTGGCAGACCGGCTGAGGACACTCCGGCTCGGAAGTTGTTTCTGATACCTTTCTCCACGAGAACAGTTGGGAACCTCCAGTCGTTCGTCCCAAACCAGGATTATTTTGCCGTCGGAGGAAGGTTGGAATGCGCCACTCACTGCAGTATCGTGTTACTAAGGACGATCAGGTGGGTCTCTCTCCTACCGCTGGTTTTCGACAAAAAACTGGCAGTCCTAGACACAATGGTCGAGTCGATGATTAGGTTGAAAGGGGGTTCCCCAATTTCAGCGCAGACGGAGGCAGGAGGCCAGAGACAGTCCGTAGTGCCTTATTATAAATCGGTACCAGAGTTTTTGGGAGCTTATCTCCGGCCAAACACGTCAGCTCGAGACCATAGGTGAGGCGACTGTTGATGATAGCTTAGGCCACCCGTAATCTGATCTTCCTGTTTTTGCTCCGGTGCGGATTGCAAATGTTTTTCAGAAGGTTCAACCGGGTGGCACAGCTCTTCTTAAATTCCTCGAAAAGGCGGAGGAAGCTGAGTTTGTGGTCGACCAACACTCCGAGGATCTTTAATGTTTTTCGACGAGGAATGTGTTCTTTGTATAGTTAGATCCTGGAGGTGGAACCTTGGTGTCTGTGGCCGCATATCCCCATATGGCCGCTCTTCTGTGCTGAAAGTTTGAATTCTCTCTGTCTTCTCGTGGGAAACTCGGGAGCTGATATTACCGATTTTTACCTCAAAGGTTCAGGGTGTGGCGAAGTTTGTGATGAAGTGAAGTAGTTTGCCGTCAATCCAATCAATAACCTTCATGACTCATATTCTCAATTCTCAATGACTCAATTACTTCTATACTAGATTGTATTGTATTGGTTTTTCTAAAACAAATTAAGCTCGAATTATCCAAAAAACGTTAATACTAATTTGACAAACGAGTGGGATTCGCAAGAAAAAAGACAGACAGACAGGTGAAAAAACGTATTCATACGAAAACTAGAATGGGCAATTCGTTCGAAAGTTCTACTGGATGCTCAGAACGGCAAACATGTGGGTTTTTAGTGTGCATTGCTGGTATTTTCCACATCAACCAACACGACTGAATGCGGCAAAGGAACCAAAGGAAAAGAGCGAAGCGCATTGGAAACAATTTTTGTTTCTAGTGTGCATTGTTGGTACTCCTCTTCACATCAACCAATACGATTCGATGCGGTAAAGGAGACAAAGGAGGCAAGGACTCGGTAAAGGAAGAGCGTATCGCAAGGTTCTACATCACAACATCCAGGGTATCAAACCCGCTATCCGTCGTTCAGCTTGCCGTGGTGGTGTCAACGAAGCCCTCGCAAACTGACGCACAGAAGCCGAAGATGCCAAAACCAAGGAAAGCAGCAGCGACTCCGAAAAAACTACCGCTGCCAAAAACTAAATAACAGAAGTGAATTGTTGTTTTTATTGTTTCATAAAGTTTTACGTTTCACGCAATATGAGCGCCGATCCCATAAACGAGCATCGGAGCTGGAACAACTTTCTATCACTGATGCCGAAAGCTCGATTGTAACACTGGTGGTGTGAACAAAAAATACCCAACAACCAAACAAAACGGCCCTTTTCAGGGATCATTGTCAAAGAGTTTAACCGTATAGTTTTTCAAACATATCCAAAATCAGCGTGCGACATATAGCCTAACGTAATCCAACGTCAACTATGCGGTCGTGTCTCGGACACAACCTCCTGTGACTTTTTTAACTACAATGTATATACTGGCATTACGTGGAAGAAGAACAACGTTATCGACATATGGCTAGCTACTTTCAAGCGCAAAAATGAATCATGAATCAACTATTTTTATCTGCTGCTACGAAACCACGTAAGCTATCAGTCTTTTTCAAGGCCATCAAATCTTTCTCCAAATAATGATTATTTCCAAAGTTTCGATGCATTCTAAAATAACATCTGAAGTGATAAACACACCAATTGTAAGAAACAATTCCGTAGCTCTACATCATTTATAAAAAGTGGTGTCCAGGACACTAGGAATTGTTTTATAGATACACTAACTGACCCGGCAAACTTCGTCCCGCCTAACATTTGTTTTTTGTTATCAATACCTTCAAACATTCACGTTTTCGTACTATAAGCAAGTTCATGGGTCCAATAGCAGAACTGTTCATTGATTGATCTTCTAATCGATCCCGTTGAATTTACCTTTTATTATAAATTTCTAGTATTTCTAACAAAACTCATCATTATAATATCAGATTATTTACAGACTCAATTCTCGTTCAAGATTTTCCAACCACTTGCAAATAACATGTTTCTCCGTTATATGGAATAAATGTTTTATACAGAAAATATGATAGAATGAAGACAGCCCTAAATCGGACAATTCCTTCCTCGAGTTCTGCTCTTATCAACACATTCGGCGATACTTTTTTATTGGTATAGATAGAAGAAGATAAAGGAATGCGTTTCATCACATTAAAATCCATCTCCAGTTTCGAACAAAGATCAATTTCGCTAGCGCAAACATCAAATGAACTAAGAACACTTGTCACTAAGTAATTGTAGAACATGTGGGAATTTAATTTTCCGAATTTTACCTTTTTCCTTCAGAGTTTTCCGAAAATCTTCAACTGCCATGTTTGGTTGGAATATTTTTGGTTGAAATATGTGTAATATTTTTATGGGATCCCTCTCCATTCCAGAGGATGGAGGGGTGTCATACCATCATAGAAACATGTGTTGAACCACTTTAGAAATATTTCTTGCCCTCTAAAACCTCCACATGCCAAATTTGGTTCAGTTTGCATGATTAGTTCTTGAATTATGCAGAAATGTATGTTTCATTTGTATGGCAATTCCCCCCCCCCCCTCAGAGAGAGGGGAAGAGTGTCTATTCACCATGCAAAAGTTTCGTGTCCCCTAAAACATTCACATGACAAATTGGGTTCCATTTGTTTGATCAGTTTCGGATTATGCAGAAATTAGTCTTTCATTTGTATGGCAGCTCCTCCTTAGGGAGAGGGGTAGAGAGTCTAACCATCATAGAAACATTTATTGTCCCCTAAAACCTCAATATGCCTAATTTGGTTTCATTTGCTTGATTAATTCTCGTGTAATGCAGAAAGGGCCTGGCCGGGTAAGGGAGTAAAAAATGCCCCCAAACCAAATCACTAGCTGTATGGCAAATATTGTAAAGGATATTAAATAAGAAATTTTGGCGGGTTCTTTGAACCCCTATGTGGTTTGACGTAGGATCTATAGCGAAAAACGTACTTTTTCGTTTATTTCACGCCATCCTCAAAAGATCCGAGATAAAAATTTGAAAAAAATACTGAATGTGCATCTTACCACGGTGTATCAAGAAAAATTTTCAAAAAAATATTTCATCAAAAATTTTAGTACTAAAAAAAATATTTAAATTTCGAAATTTTTTTTTGGGATTTAGAGATTCAGTACTACTCTAATTCATATTTAAATGAGCTCTTACGGCTTTTCTAGATTGATAAATATCTTCAAGCTGTTTTTTTTTTCAAATATCTAATAATAAAAATAAAATAATAAAAAAAATTATACACAGTACAATAAATGTTATAGATTTTCTGGAATTTCGAAGTTTTGAAAAAAAATATAACTGTGAGACCACAAATCCGATTTGGTTTTGTTTATTTTAATCTTTCAATTGAGAATCACGAATACAATAAAATAATCGATTTAAAAAAAATAAAAATAATAATGCAGACGATGAAGAAAATTATTTTTGTGTCACACAATGCTCTTAAAAATTCAGTAAAAATTACGCCACATGTAGAAAAAAGACACATACGAACGCATTTAAATAAAAATTTGAGCAGGAGTGAGTCTCAAAGTCATATTTTTTTTCAAAATTTCGAAATGCCAGAAAATCTATAACATTTTTTTGTACTGTGTATTTTTTTTATTTTATTTTTATTATTAGATATTTGAAAAAAAAAAACAGTTTGAAGATATTTATCAATCTAGAAAAGCCGTAAGAGCATATTTAAATATGAATTAGAGTAAAGGGTGTGTCACATCAAATTGCATCACGGAAAAAACGCTGTAGAAATTCGCCCAGTAGACCGATCCTTTTAAAAATTTTAGGCAGTAAAATAAAAACTATTAAACAACTTTTGGCTTTTTCTTTTTATTCATACTTCGAGCCCAAGCCCGTATGCTCGCACCTTCCTCTTTACCCCGTCCATAAGGTTCTGTACAACGTCAGGTTGTAGTTTTTTTTTGAACAGAAATCTATTTTCTCTTGAAGTCCACCTCCGATTTGACAACTTTTGGGTTCTTCCGGAGGGCCTGCTTCATAATCGCCCAATATTTCTCTATTGGGCGAAGCTCCGGCGTGTTGGGCGGGTTCATTTCCTTTGGCACGAAGGTGACCCCGTTGGCTTCGTACCACTCCAACACGTCCTTTGAATAGTGGCACGAAGCGAGATCCGGCCAGAAGATGGTCGGGCCCTCGTGCTGCTTCAATAGTGGTAGTAAGCGCTTCTGTAGGCACTCCTTAAGGTAAACCTGCCCGTTTACCGTGCCGGTCATCACGAAGGGGGCGCTCCGCTTTCCGCAAGAGCAGATCGCTTGCCACACCATGTACTTTTTGGCAAACTTGGATAGTTTCTGCTTGCGAATCTACTCCGGAACGCTGAATTTGTCCTCTGCGGAGAAGAACAACAGGCCCGGCAGCTGACGAAAGTCCGCTTTGACGTAGGTTTCGTCGTCCATTACCAGGCAATGCGGCTTCGTCAGCATTTCGGTGTACAGCTTCCGGGCTCACGTCTTCCCCACCATGTTTTGCCTTTCGTCGCGGTTAGGAGCCTTCTGAACCTTGTATGTACGCAGGCCCTCCCGCTGCTTGGTCCGCTGGACGAATGAACTTGACAAATTCAGCTTATTGGCGACATCCCGGACCGAACTTCTCGGATCACGTCTAAACTGCTTAACTACGCGCTTGTGATCTTTTTCACTGACGGAGCATCCATTTTTGCCGTTCTTCACCTTCCGGTCGATGGTTAGGTTCTCGAAGTATCGTTTTAGTACTCTGCTGACCGTGAATTGGACGATTCCCAGCATCTTACCGATGTCCCGATGTGACAACTCCGGATTCTCGAAATGAGTGCACAGGATTAATTCACGACGCTCTTTTTCGTTCGACGACATTTTTCCAAATTTACGAAAAATTGACAGTGAAGCATGGCCAACGTGATCTATACACTCTTATCTGATTATAAGCGCAAGCTGAAGATATAATTCCTAAAAATTAAATTTCTACAGCGTTTTTTCCGTGATGCAATTTGATGTGATACACCCTTTAGTACTGAATCTCTAAATCCCAAAAAAATAATTTCAGAATTTAAATATTTTTTTAGTACTAAAATTTTTGATGAATTTTTTTTTTGATAATTTTTCTTGATACACCGTGGTAAGATGTACATTCAGTATTTTTTTCAAATTTTTATCTCGGATCTATTGAGGATGGCGTGAAATAAACGAAAAAGTACGTTTTTCGCTATAGATCCTACGTCAAACCACATAGGGGTTCAAATAAACCGCCAAAATTTCTTATTTAATATCCTTTACAATATTTTCCATACAGCTAGTGATTTGGTTTGGGGGCACTTTTTACTCCCTTACCCGGCCAGGCCCTTTGTATTTCATTTGTATGGCAGACCCCCCCCCTCCTTAGAGAGGAGGAGGGGTCTCAAACTATCACGAAAACCTTCCCCGGCCCCAAAAACTCCTACATACCAATTTTCATGTTGATCGGTTCAGTAGTTTCCGAGTCCATAAGAATCAGACAGACAGACAGACAGACAGAAATCAATTTTTATATATATATAGATAAAACATCAAATTGGAATAAAATACGATTGGCTCGGAGTGAATCCAATTTTCGAACACTTTTAGCATCAATGCAGACCCTACATCAGTGGTAACGTGGCGTGTACGCGCTTTGGTCGTTGGATGTGGATTACAATTTTAGCATTTCGCCAAGCTGAATTGATGGAATGTTCAGATTTGTATTCAGCAGATATCTCGAGCTATCAGGTTCATGCAGATCCTAATACAGGGATGTAGGAGATGAGATGATGGCAAGAGAAGATATTCGAAATAATTGAAGTATAGGTAGAAATATAAATCGATTATAAAATCCTTGCGTTTCAGCTGCTCATGATCTATGGTAAAGCTTTGGCTCTGTATGCAAATAAGTTCTTGGATTACCCATACACGTAAGCAAGACGTGGAACATTCCTCCACAAACAAGGACAGGAAAAGAACATAAGAGCGAAATGAGAAAAAGCTCTAATCTGTCTCTGTTCGGATCAACGTTGCCAAATGTCTTTTACAACTAACGGATGTATTAGAAGTAAAAATTAGAAAATTCGGAAAAATTGGCACCAATGGTCCGAAAGAGTATCAACTAATAAGAATGAGAAAAATGAGCGATGACAGAATATCTCTTCGGCTGATGCATGTCACTAGTTCAATAGAACGTCAGTCTCTTGTTAAGTCTCTAAAGTTAACAGAAACGGTCGCTGAAAATCAACGATGCCTAAACGGGAACACGACAAGGGAAACTTCGATATAACGTACACATTTTCAAAGTGTAAAGGAATAATTTTTTGGATATTATTTTTCTAAAATACCCATAAATTATCTGTGTTTTGATACTATAACATGTTTTGTACCTTTAACCAATCCGGAAATACAATTGGATTTGTGATTCCGTATTCTGAATGAATCAAGCTTAGATCAACAGTACAAAGGGAAACATCAGGAGAAAGACTGTCTTCGTCTTCTAGTTGAATTTATTCATTAACATTACCCAAACAGCAACACAATAAAGTAATATAATCTACGTTTCTCAGTTCTTCATTATGCTTCGATATAACGTACAATTTTGCAAGTGAAATGTACGTTATATCGAAGTTACCCTGTGGATGTTGTATGAAAACCTCAACACAACATCGCCCCATGTCACAGTGCGACAAGCGTCAGCAGGAAACAAGTGACAAGCGTTGCAAGGCATCGCCGCCGCGTACTTCATCTCTTTCAACCCTCCCACATTCCATCGGGGGAAAATTACTCAATCCCTTCCCCTGAGCACCCCATCTAAGCAGACCTCCGACAACAACTCCCACCACCTCCACTTCCGCCATCTTCGTTGACATGGCGAAGCGACATGAAAGACACAAAACCCCAATGTAATTAAAGCCGGATATTGTTTATCGATTGGTGTAAGAGTGATTTGATTACGAGCGCATTATGTTTGTGTCTGTGTGTATGTGTGTTTTCTTTCCGGCGGAACGCCCGCGAACAAGTGGAGCAAACGAGTGATTGATTGCGGAAAATGTGGATTATCACTTCTGTTGTTCCGTTTCTTGCTTGCACATTGCTGCTGTTCCCGGAATTGAATGGTTGGCACTTCATGAGTAATATTTTTTTTTCTTCTGGAAAAATTGCTGTTTTCCCCTTCTACGTTGGATGGCGCTCTCCTCCGCTCGACGGTGCTTCCTATTGACGGTTCGTTTCGGAGGAAGAGATATCAAATCAGATGAACCGAATTCCTGCCGCGGAGTGATTGAATGAGGCCAAGGAATTTTCGTTCGTAGCAGCAGCGGCAGGGCTCGTAAATCTTCTACGCAGTCCGGACGAATTTCCCGCGCGGATGGCAAAGTGTCATTTTATTAATTATAAGTCGACCTTTCGGTGCCAATAGATGAATGGGGATAATGTTTATTAATTGACTTCATGGCTATTTTGGGTTCGGAAGCTCTTGTTTGTTTGCCTATTTGTCTGTTTTTGGGGGGATGAGCAGGGAAAATCGAAACCCCCTGTTCTCGGGAAATTACAATTTTGAGGGTGTGGTGAACTGGAAAAATATTTGACACTTTGTGCTTTCCGATGAATCAGCGTAACTGTGAACATCGAAGACGCATCGACAAATCGTGTTGACGGGCGCGCGGTGACTCGGTAATGCCGATTCACGATTATCAATTTCCAATGAATACAAAACAATCGGCCGGAGATTTGGATGAGCGCTTGATTTGCTTGCGCCTTGAAATTTCGCGCGTTTTATGAAGGGTACAACATTGCTGAATTATTATTTCAAACATCGAAGCAGTGCTATTTAGCCGGATATACGGATATCGGATTGACATTTTGACTATTTCAATCGACTGACTCAAAAACGGCATTTCTGGTATTCAATTTTCGTGTTAGAAACTGAACATCACTTTGCCTTCTATCTCAAGTGGGATTATGCGGCGATCATAAGGGCCGTGGCTTCATTCTGGCTTTTCCGCAATAAAATTTTATGGAGCCCTCCTCCGTACTGAGATTGTATCGGTGGTCAGAGTGGGCGCAATTCCGCCGCATATGTTTAGTATTTTTACAGTGGAAATAATGCGGTATTTTATGTCCGCTAAAATATGTTTGGCAGCGATGAAAGCCGATGTCTTCGAGTGAAACATTGGAGGCGGCACTGTTAGGTCGCATCAATGAGTATTGAGTATATTCAAGTAATGTAGAACATATTGTATTCGCCAAACATTTAATATTGTTCTCGCAGACACTGTGATATTTTCTGTCTACGGCACATTAATTTATTATCCTTTAAGTTACATTTTCAAACCATTCCATGCCAAACCGATATAGTGATTCTCAGTTCGCCGTTTGTTCCTTCTCACAAAATATTAGACCCGTATTTCTTTTTTGCTTTTCATCAGAGTAGGGTAAATGATCTTGGTTTGTCCAATTTGGGGTGTTTTTACGCAACTAGTAAATGCAAATCGATTTTTCTTCATGAAAATCACACGTAATCGATTGTTGGGTTTGTTGAAAAGTCCCAAGTCTCTAGTTGCTAATACTACCATAAGGTGTTGAAATTATTCAAATTTTTATGTTTTTCAACGATTTTCCTTAAAGAAGAATTATGATCATGGTTTGCCCAAAAAATATTATCATGGTTTGTCCGGTTTTAGAAATCTCCATTTTTGAATGAAAACATTCGAATTCACAATTAGATGTTGCATTTCTCATTGCTTGAGTTTACTGTCATCATATTGATTCATTCATAATTTAGGCTTTCTTCAGAATATTGCCTTTTCTTGGGCATTTTAGAAGTGTTCACCTCAACACAATCAACACAGAAAAAACATACTTCTGCTATGCGAGAAGCATACCATAAACAAACATAAACAAACTGCAGGTTGCCATAGAAATCATGTGGACAAAACAACACTATTGAATTGGACAACTCATGATCAGAATTGAGTTCATCAAAATGCGTTAATTTAATGGTTTAGCTATGTAAATCCGATACAAATGGTGAGCAAGCATGATGTTTACAATATTTATAAGTGTTGTAATCCAGAAAAGGTCTGAATACGTGCCAAATAATCATCTGGTGATCGATTAAATGTTAGCTCGAATGAGGGGCGCATTGACACAAATAGAAGGTGTATTTTATAACCCTTTAAAACATGTGATTTCGTAAAAATATACTATCAAACTACTATAAATCATGTAAAAGGCAATTTCATTTATATGTTTCGAAACAATCGAAGGCCTTTTTTGATACGGGAGCGCTGAATTAGAGCATTCAAAAAAATGGGCAAACCTTGATCATATTTTCGACTGGACAAACCAAGATCATTTACCCTAGCCATTTCCATTTTAGGGTGGTCCGAACAATCAATTTTCGCCATTTTTTTCTCCAAAAATGCCTTTTTCATAAATTCATAACTTTTGAACTAGTTGACAGATTCAGATGATCGACATATTAAATTGAAGCCAATTAACTGCTTTTTGGAAAAATATTACTCATGCAAAAAATGAATTTTGTTTTCGCGATTGTTGATTTTATTTGTTTTTTTATAGTAAACTGCCTGATCCGACGAATTTCATCCCGTCCAAAATAGATTTTTTGATTAGAATACTTTCAAACATCCACGTTTTCTTACTAAGTGAACGTTAGTGAGTCCAATCACTGAACTTTTCATTGATTGATTTGACCCTTCACAATTTCCTTTTACTATAAATTGTCTAGTACTTCTACAAAAAATCGTCCTTATAATATAAAATTATTTTCAGACACAACTCTCGTTCAAGATTCTTCAAGAATTTGGAAATAACATGTTTCTCCGTTGCATGGAATACATGTTTGATACAGAGAATATTACAAAATAAAGACAGCTCAAATCGGATCATTCCAACACATTTGGCCTTCCATTTTTGTTTATATAGATAGAAGATATAGGAATGCGTTATTCCGTCTGAAAATCCTTTTCCACTTTCGAACAAAAATCAATTTCGATAGCGCCAACATCAAATGGACTAACAACGCTTAGCTAATTGTAGAAAATATGGGAATTCAATTTTCCGAATTTTCCGATTTTTTCTCTCCGCTATATTGATCTACGGGAAGAGACGAATACAACGAAATATAGATGACTCAAATTGAACCATTCATTCCTCGGGTTTTGCGCTTACCAACACATTTGGCCTTCCATTTTTATTTATAGATATAAGATATGGAAATGCGTTATTTCGCCTGAGAATCCATTTCCGCTTACGATCAAAGATAAATTTCGATAGCGCAAACATTGAATGGACTATAAACGATTATGATGTACCGTTCCGAATCATATTTCGGACTCTTAAGGCATATGATGCAGGAAACAGATCTAAACTTTATGCACAGGTATTATTTGATAGATATTTTTAATCAATTAGTTCAATATGCTTTTAAGCTTTCAACTTTGGTACTTATTTGATTGAGAACATAAGAAAATAATCGAATAAAATGCTTTTCAAATGAAGCGAATAAGAATCAAACTTCGGACACTAAATCAAGTTTCGGACAGATTGAATTCCAATTTCGGACACTTTATTTTGTAATTTTTTGGACGAAAATTACATTACACTTGATGATATTTTATAGTCAACTGCGAAACACTTACCAAGCAATCACAGTAACCTGAAAACGATGATGAGAACTGATGAAACACGAGAGAAATTTAGATATTGATAAAGGGGTAAATTCTACGTGTTCACGCTAAGGAAACGTCAAACACAAACGATAATGAGTGGATTTTGGATGTTGGATGGATTTTTTCTTACTATGTAATAATTCAAATGTAATTCTCAAATGAAGTGATAGTGAAACCAAGGGATTATTCCAAAGAAACAATTGTAATGTTTATTTCATAGTTATATCATCAGTGCATCAAGCATTTCAAGATATTAGAACAAAGTGTCCGAAATATGATTCAGAACGGTACATTATTATTTATTTGACGTAAAAAACATCATCGCCTAAAGAATGCGGTTTTGCTCTAGCAAGTAATACTCCTTCGCAGTCGTACTCAAACTTTCTAGGTTCATGGACATTATGGTATGATTTGCCATCCTGGTCAAAGCTACTGCCTTTTGCTTGCTGAATGTAGGACGTTCATTAGCAGCATACGCTAACATTTTGTCAGTGTTAGAACGAACCTCTTGCTTCAACTTCCGAGCTTTGGATGCTTTCTGGCCAATCGGACGATTGTAACGTGAAGGGCCAGAATCTGCTTCGTATACATCGTCTAGGGCAAAATCAACACTCTCTGCAACGCATGTTTTCCGATTGTTTGATATTTAATAGAAGAAATTGTTCATTTATTCATGAATACATGTATACATAAATATATTTTCATTATTCAGATATACAAACTATTACGGTGTGATATTGTTGCCATTTTGAAGCAGTCTGAAGAATGATGTAATAAAGGGTATGTCACATCAAATTGTATCACGAAAAAAACGCTGTAGAAATTTAATTTTTAGGAATTATATCTTCAGCTTTCGCTTATAATCAGATAAGAGTGTATAGATCACGTTGGCCATGCTTCACTGTCAATTTTTCGTAAATTTGGAAAAATGTCGTCGAACGAAAAAGAGCGTCGTGAATTAATCCTGTGCACTCATTTCGAGAATCCGGAGTTGTCACATCGGGACATCGGTAAGATGCTGGGAATCGTCCAATCCACGGTCAGCAGAGTACTAAAACGATACTTCGAGAACCTAACCATCGACCGGAAGGTGAAGAATGGCAAAAAATGGATGCTCCGTCAGTGAAAAAGATCACAAGCGCGTAGTTAAGCAGTTTAGACGTGATCCGAGAAGTTCGGTCCGGGATGTCGCCAATAAGCTGAATTTGTCAAGTTCATTCGTCCAGCGGACCAAGCAGCGGGAGGGCTTGTGTACATACAAGGTTCAGAAGGCTCCTAACCGCGACGAAAGGCAAAACATGGTGGGGAAGACGTGAGCCCGGAAGCTGTACACCGAAATGCTGACGAAGCCGCATTGCCTGGTAATGGACGACGAAACCTACGTCAAAGCGGACTTTCGTCAGCTGCCGGGCCTGTTGTTCTTCTCCGCAGAGGACAAATTCAGCGTTCCGGAGGAGATTCGCAAGCAGAAACTATCCAAGTTTGCCAAAAAGTATATGGTGTGGCAAGCGATCTGCTCTTGCGGAAAGCGGAGCGCCCTCTTCGTGATGACCGGCACGGTAAACGGGCAGGTTCACCTTAAGGAGTGCCTACAGAAGCGCTTACTACCACTATTGAAGCAGCACGAGGGCCCGACCATCTTCTGGCCGGATCTCGCTTGGTGCCACTATTCAAAGGACGTGTTGGAGTGGTACGAAGCCAACAGGGTCACCTTCGTGCCAAAGGAAATGAACCCGCCCAACGCGCCGGAGCTTCGCCCAATAGAGAAATATTGGGCGATTATGAAGCAGGCCCTCCGGAAGAACCCAAAAGTTGTCAAATCGGAGGCGGACTTCAAGAGAAAATGGATTTCTGTTCAAAAAAAAACTACAACCTGACGTTGTACAGAACCTTATGGACGGGGTAAAGAGGAAGGTGCGAGCATACGGGCTTGGGCTCGAAGTATGAATAAAAAGAAAATGCCAAAAGTTGTTTGATAGTTTTTATTTTACTGTCTAAAATTTTCAAAAGGATCGGTCTACTGGGCGAATTTCTACAGCGTTTTTTCCGTGATGCAATTTGACGTGACAAATTTTTTGAGACCAAAAACACAGATTTTATTATGGCAACCCTGCCCCGAAGTCCCCGAAATTTAACTTACGTTAAACCAAAGTTGAACCGACGGCTTATACTGGGTTATACTGGCCAGTTTGACATTTGTTTTCCAATATTACTCCAATCCATAAGAAGGGCCCTCGCTCGGATGCTGAAAACTACCGGGGCGTTGCAATCCAGTCGGCGATGCCAAAATTATTCGAGCGGCTTGTTTATTCCCACCTTTACGAACGTATTGCCGACCGTGTTTCACCAACACAGCATGGTTTCTTGAAAGGAAAGTCAGTTGTCACGAACCTCTGCGAGTTTTGCTCTACCGTCACGGACAGTATATCCAAAGGGTATCAGGTGGACTGTATTTATACAGATATGAGCAAGGCTTTCGATGTGGTAGGGATAAACAGCATAATGCGCGCAGTGGCTGATTTCGGCATTCACGGTAAAATGTTTGAATGGATTAGGACGTATCTGGAGAGCAGAACGCAATATGTGAAAGTACACAATAATTCATCTAGGTCATTTGGTGTCCACTCAGGAGTTCCACAAGGAAGTCATTTGGGGCCTATCCTGTTTGTCATGGTCATGAATAATCTTCCATCATTCTTGACCAACGCAGTAGTGCTTATTTACGCGGATGATTTTCCAGCCAGTGAAACACATCGCTGACTGTCATCTGCTTCAGCAGGATTTGGACAATTTTGAGAGGTTCGTCGAGAACAATGGATTGAGCGTAAACCCTAACAAATGCTCCGTTATGACCTTTACGAGGAGAGTTCAGCCAATAAGCTTCGACTATAGACTGGGAGGTTCCAATCTACAACAAGTAGAGAATGTTCGTGACTTAGGCGTGACGATGGATCGATCTCTTTCGTTCAATTGTCACATAGAGCGAATTGTCAAAGAAGCGCTGAAACTATTTGCACTCACTCGTCGATTCGGGCAGGACTTTACCGATCCGCACGCAATCCTGAAAATTTACACCTGCCTTGTACGATCCAAACTCGATTTTGCGAGTGTGGTGAGGCGACCGCAGTACGATCTACATACTCAAAGACTTGAAAATGTTCGAAAGAAGTTCTTGAAATTTGCGCCAAGAAATCTGGGATGGAGAGAAGAACCCCGGCCACCATATAAAGATCTCTGCTGTTTGGTAGATCTGGATACCATTAGCAGCAGGCACAAAATTACAGACGTTACTTTTTTTTGCAACGTACTGAACGGAAGGATCAAAAGCCCGCGTCTCTACGACAGGATTCGTTTTAACGCCAGCCCCGTTTCTCTTCGTCAACGGAGGATGTTTGACCCACCCCTGAGGAACAGAAATTACACCCAGCATGAACCGACAGCCAGATTTATGCGTGAGTTCAACGTGCTGCAAAATGTTGTTTCTGTAAATATGACATCAGAAGAAATTCGAAGAAGATTAAGATTATATTTTAGAGACCAACTGAATGTATAAGTTCTAAGTTTGTATGTTTTATGTTTTCTGTATTCACGTTTAATTTTAAGAAGGCTAACGGGCTTACAGCCTATAGTCCAATTAAACAAAATTAAAGTTAAATGTTATCGCGTAATATGTACGAATAATTCGTATTGCAAAAATTGACTAATCATTGATAATATGTACCAAAACATTCTTCATATACAGTGCTGCCTTTGAATCCGGACGCTTTTTTTATCCGGACACTTTTTCATTACATTCAATATTATGCCAAAACCATAACATTTTTGGCATATTGAATTAATGTGACTGATAGTTTCTACTGTGTCAATTCAGTTTAGTGTCAAACATAGTTCCTAGCTGTCAACAAAAAAAATTCAAAAATCAATGTGAATTTCACAAACCCATGTCCGGAATAAAAGGCACATTCAGAAAATGATTTTAAATCCGGACGGTCAAAAGTTCACGATTAAATTTCTCATTGAAGGAGTTGCATAAGGGTATGTTAGAAGCCTTAGTATGGAGTATGGAGTGTGGAGCAAAGATTTTCGATCCGGGAAACCACAAACCTCTTCAATATGACCCGTTTGTAAGTACGTGGGCAACTTTATTACTTTGTCTGTAGCGCTGTCCCACATTAATAGAAATTTAATCCCCTTCCTGCTGACCGATTGATCTGACATTTGGAACACACCTTTATCTCTGCAGTCATTCTAAAACTGCGAATTTCATGATCTTGAAAATCCAAAATGGCGGCCGCTATGAAATGGCAGATTTTATATTTTCTCTAGACCCTATCAATATGGGTATTAAACGGAAGGGCTTGACTAGTGCAAATGCAAAATGGGCCACGTCAGATTTCCATTATCTACAGTTAGTTGTTTCATTACATCTTCTTCTTCTTGAATGGCGTTAACGTTCCCTGTGGAACTTTTGCCGTCTCAACGTGTGCATTAACTAGCGTCATTTATTAATTTATTATTATTAGTACATTATCTGTATTATTATTATGTGTAATCGTAATGAAACCGTTGAACTCAAAAAGTGTATTTACTTATTTCATTTTTTAGTTTTTGGTACATCATCTGTATAATTAGTATATTTCTGTACAATAAAACCATTCAACAATTTCTTTAAAATTTTGGATTTGCATTTTCATAAATAAGTGTGTTCTACTAGTCATTCTCTTTCGTTTGATACCCATATATAAAATATGGCGCCATCTTGTAGTGGCGGCCATTTTAGATTTCCATTTTTCATGAACAACTGTCTACTAGTCAATCCCTTTCATTTGATACCCATATCGATGGGGTTTAGAGAAAATGTGTAATCTCCAGAACAAAAATCTCTGTAGCTATGGGAAACTGGCCAACAGTTTTTCAAGCAGAAATAGCTGCGATAATAGAATGCTCAAATGTCTGCCTTAAAAGAAAATATAGACATGCTAACATCTGCATATTCTCAGACAGTCAAGCGGCACTTAAAGCTCTAAATGCTTTTAAATGCTCCTCAAAAATTGTCTGGGAATGCATTCTCCTCTTACGGCAACTAAGTCGGATAAGTTCGGTACAACTGTACTGGATTCCTGGCCATTGTGGCATAGAGGGAAACGAGCGAGCAGATGAACTTGCCAGGAACGGCTCAAGCTCACCTTTCACTAGTCCAGAACCATTCTGTGGAATTTCTGACTGTGTGTTGAAAGGTGAGCTGAAGAAATGGGAAGACCGGGAAATGTTAGCCAACTGGTTGGCGGTACAACTTAACCAGTCAAAAAAAAATTATCACGCCGAGTATTAAAATTACTCAACAATTGCTGAGTCTTAACAAGAAAGTCTTCAGCACAATCACGGGCCTTATAACAGGACACTGTCCGAGTAAATACCATCTCAAAAACATAGGTTTAGTGCAAGATGATATTTGTCGTTTTTGTAATACCGAAAGCGAAACCTCAGAACATTTGCTCTGTAATTGTGGAGCTCTAACTAGACGCAGACTTCAATATCTTGATAAGGCTATTCTGGAGCCCAAGGAAATTTGGTCTGCGTCGCCGATCAGGATTAAAAAATTTATCAAATAGAGTATTCCTCATTGGCACCTATCACGCTAAAGCTTTCAGTCTACTTCTTCATCAATCAGCAGTAGGTAAGCTTGAAGTGGAGTATTAAAAAATGGGATATACCACAATAGTTCAGAATAATGGACGCAGTGGTTCACATCCAACAGGGGAAAAAAATATGTAATCCACTATTTTGTAGCGGCCGCCATCTTGGATTTACACTTTTCATAAATGAATGTATTCTACTAAAATTCAATAAATAATTGGATTAATAAAAACCTAATAAGTTAATAAGTTCTCCAACAATGAATTTATAATTTCTCTCAAAGAAATGCAAAGAAAACACGTGTCCGGAATTGAAAGCAAAAGTGTCCGGATTTCAAAGCATGATTAAAAAAGTGTCCGGATTAAAAATCGATGAAACGATGAAAGAAATTTCAAATTTTTAACAAATATTACATGATTTTGTGGAATTCTTTGATTCATAACTTAGATGAAGGTCTTCTAATTCTATTGGAACGCTAATTTTTCATGCTATGATATGTCAATATTTTTTTAGTAGTTGGAGTTATATTCGTAAGCGCTTAAGCGTCCGGATTTCGATGCATTATTATATACCAATGTTTCCTGAGAATGTAGATTTCGGATTATTACAAACTAACCAACTTCAATTTCGTGCAAAAATAATGGATTTATTTTCACTACACCTACTACAGTGGTAGACATTCGTTTAGCCGCACCCTAATGTTCCTCAATATTTTTAAAAATAAGTCAGATCATCGAACTCATTCTAAAAAAAGTATGAATTCACTTTTTGTTTTCTGAGTATTTCAAATATGTGGAATCAGGGTAGACATTCGTTTAGCCGCATCCTAAAATTTGAATAAAAGAAAATTTGTGCGGCAGATTTCGAGTCCAATCGGTAGCTAATATTTAGTATGTTCACCTCCATTTCGGATCACGTTGAAAACTCGATTTGGCATCGAGTCAGACAGCTTTTAAAGTGTTGCCATATTGATTATAGCCCAACATTCCTGAATTACTGCCTTGAGACTGGGAATGTTGTCATCCGTTTGCATAGACCATCTCGGCCAAGATTCTCCATAGGATCTCTATGGGATTGCAATCGACTGCCAGCAGGTCATTCAAGAAGCGGAATGTTCTTCTGGGCAAACCATGCCTTCGATTGCTTGGAAACGTGGATCTATGCATAATCCTGCTGAAAAAATGACATCCTCGGTAGCGTTATTCTCAATATGGCCAATCAAAACGTCCTCCAGAAATTGAAGATACTTTTCGGAGTTCATTCGGGTGAAAATGAAACAAATGGGAAGCTTGCTGTGATAGGAAACGGCTCCCCACACTGTCAAATTTCCACCCCCGAAGTTTCGCTTCGATCTCGTGACATGCCGTTGACTTAAATTGTACCAATATCAACTGTAACAGTCCGGACCATTCAAATTGAACTTTTTTCGCCGCAAAATACAACATTTCTCCATTCTAGTTTCCATTCCATGTATTGCCGGGCGAAAATGAGATGGTTCTGCTTATGGGTGGCGGTCAGTTTCGGCTTCCCTTGAGGTTTCTTCCACATGATGTTTGTTGACTCATTCAAGATGCGCGCAATATGCCTTTTCGTTACTGGAACAACCGATTCTAAATGATGATGATGATGGTCCCGCCTCCTTCCCCTACAGAGGTTTGAGCAAGACGAGTTATCTAAAAGATAATTTATTTTTTTTCAACATTGAAATCAGTTTAGCAAACATGAAAAACGAACTGATTTTATTTACAGATATAAGTTCAAAAAATTGCAATGTCCAAAAAAGCCAATACTCAGTCATGTCCGCCACAGAGCCGATACGGTCCCGACGAGGCCCTTGCAGCCAAGTGGTCCACCAGAGCACAAGTCCAACCGCCAGCCTTGTTTTAGATTGACTGGGAATACCCTCATTCAGAGAAATCGAGAAAATTTCCTTTACGAAAAATTCCTAGACCGGCACTTAAAAAAAACTTTCAATTTAATATCCTTTATATCTGTGTCTCGCGCGCGACGCTCAAACTTTTGTAGACTACTTTTATTTTTTTTAAACTAATACAACTGTAAGAACGACAAAATAAAAATAAAAATAGTCCATCATCACCAAGATCATGACAGACATAATAGAGATCAATACAAATTTAAAAAAAGATGATTTAAAAAAAAATTAAATAATCTACATAATATAATCCGTTCAAAAAAAAAAAACTTCGTCAGTAAAGATCTTCGTCATAAAAATAAACAAAAACTCGTTCAGCTGTTAAGAGAACACAGCTTTTACATGTGAAATACAGTGCCTCTTAAATTCTGTAAGTGTTGTTGCACATTTAATATGTCTTGGCATCGAGTTGAACACATTTATTCCTTTGAAGTACAACGAATTTTGTGAAGCACATGACAAGAAATTAGGTGTTCTTATTTCATTCGCGTTTCTAGTGTTATAACTATGAAAGTCACTTCCTCTTTCAACTCGATCACACAAATATCGAGGCAGCAAACCGTTAGTTACTTTAAAAATGAACACCATAGTTAAATAAACAATTCTTTGCTTCACGGATAACCATTGCAGAGCGTCCAACATTAAAGATGAGGAAGTGAATCTGTTACATTTTAGTATCAACCGCATTATTTTGTTTTGCAAGCGCCGTAATCTCGATATTTGTGTGTCATTGGCTAAAAATAAAATGGAAGAGCAAAAGTCTAAATGAGGAGAGATGATTGATTTGTATAGCTGTATTTTGCTGCAAATAGTTAAATCGTTTTTCAATCGACATAAGATTCCATACTTCTTGGCAATTTTCTTGATGACATTGTCAATGTGAGTGTTGAACTTGAGTTTGTCATCAATAATCACGCCAAGATATTTAATTTCCCGAACTCGATCAATAGTCTCGTCATCAATAACAATAGAGACGTTTTCATTTGAACGATTTCGCGAGATTACCATGTATTTCGTTTTACTTATGTTCAATTTTAATTGCTTATACTTCAACCATCTACTTAAAGAATGTGAATCTCCATTTAAATGTGACGCGACCTGGTTTAAATCATTAGCTGCAATGAATAATACAGTATCATCTGCAAAAAGATTGATATCACAAAATCGTAAAACTCGTCGCATGTCATTAATATACATAATAAATAAAATGGGCCCTAATACACTTCCCTGAGGTACTCTAAGATTATTCCCTACGGTGCTCGAAATGAAATCGTTGAAAATAGTCCGTTGAGTTATGTCATTTAAATAGCTTTCGAACCATTTATATGCAGTACTCGTAAATCCAAAGCGCTTAATTGTGTTCAACAACAAGGGCCAAGAAATTGTTTCGAAAGCGCGTTTTAGATCCAAAAAAACAGCAATGATATTCTCTTTGCACTCTAGTTTCTCTTTCCATTTTGCTAATACCAAGTTCAATGCGGTTTCACAGGAATGACCTTCCCGATATCCCGATTGTTCTGGTATTAGCAAAGCATTGCAATTTAAATATTCCAGCAGCTGGCCTTTAACGACTACTTCTAATATTTTCTCTAGCGTGTGCAACATATTGATGGGACGAAACTCTTCGGCTTTAATCGTTCCAGCAACCTTTTGAATTGGAACTATTGAAGATTCCTTCCACACCTTAGGCACATGCCCAGTTAGCAAAGATTTATTAATAAGGTCCAGCAAGATGTGATCGATGACATGAAAGCAATCTTGAATAACTCTAGCATTGACATTATCCACTCCAGCCGTTTTTCCTAAAGAAAAGCAAATAGTTCTAAGTTCATTTAATGTAATTGGGTGAAAACTTTCAAATCTACAACTACTGTTAACCGGCTGTTTTATTTCATCAGGTTCATCAACCAATTCAATGGACTGATTGATAAATGAAACACTATTAACAAAATAATCGTTAAACTTAGATGCTACAGCCTGTTCAGACTGTTCAAGTGTGCCATTAAAAGTTATGGACCGCGGTTTGCTATTACTAGGTTTTAATAAAGATTTCAAAATTATCCATAACTCCTCGCTGTTGCTTTGATGCAGATCAATCTTCCTCTGAATATATTCACAACAAGTTTTCTTAATCGACTGTGAATATATATTGCGCGCGTTTGTGTACATATTCCAATGATTTCCATCATTTGTTCTACAAAATTTCTTGTACCATCTATCTCTCTCACGTTTAAGGCGTAAAAGATCCAAATTGTACCAGCTGTTCGAGTTTTTCATAGGAACAAATTTTTGCGTAACAAGCCGATTTGTACACTCTTTCAAGGTATTAGTTAGAACAGCTGATGATTCATCTAAATTACCGACCTCGAATGGAAAATCCAGGCTTCTCACTACGAGATTCGAAACAGCATGCTTCGAATATTTCCTCCAGCACTTTAATTTCACAACATCTTCATTTACCACGAGATTATCTACAATATTGATAATTAAAGTCTCATGATCGGTTATTTTCAAATTGGTATCCGTGACTGTGTAAATAGTATCAAAATTGGAATAAACATGATCAATTAAAGTTTTACTGTGCCTGGAAATGCGCGTAAATTCATGTACTGTTTGTTTCAAATTGAAGAAATCGGATACACGCTTCAAATGGTTCGAATTGTAGTCATCACGCCAATTAATATTGAAATCACCAGCTAATATATTCAATTTGCTAGAGTCAAGGAACATTTCAAGCCAGTTTTCTAAAATTTCAACAAAACGCAAGTCGCTTGAGCTGGGACTATGATACAAAACACCAAAATTACCCATCTTCATGCCATGTTCAACTGTAATGCCCAAGAACCAGTTACCATCAAACACTTCGTTGAGGCGAAGATTGAATTGAACTGATTCTTTGACATAAATAGCAACACCACCAGTGTGCCTAGAATGTGATAAACACGCAGCAACATTATATCCCGGAATACTATACTGATCAAATGATTCTATTTCAACAATGTGTGTTTCAGATAAAAGGACTAGAAATGGACGCTTTTCCTCAACAATCTGACGTAACGCTACGTAGTTTGTTGACAGTCCCGCAATATTCAAATACAAAATATAATATTGGTTCACAATTCTTCTGGAACCTGGTTGCTATTTATTGAAATGCAAGCTGCTTTTTTTCAAATCAAAAAGTCTCTGATATACTAAACATTCAGAGCTAAATGCGGCATGATTGACGTCCAAATTCAATTTCCGTTCTTTATTCATTTTCAAACAATTAACACATTTCAACACAGTTGACTTGCATTCAGATGTCTTGTGTTTCTGACTACACCTTGAGCACGTTTCAAAATTTTGTTTGCAATCCGTGCTCTTGTGTCCAAATTCTCCATATTTGAAGCATCTTAATAGATTAATCGCAGGAACTACGGAGCACCGATCGAACCCCACATTTACTTTTTCCGCGTTCAATAAACAGTTATATGTGTCAACATCTACTTCAATTACAGCAGTGAACTTATTGTAGGTGAAGCGTGGATTTTCGTACACATTTAAAACCTTTACATCTTTTATTTCGATGCCTTCATTCTGACTTCGGAGGTAATCAATGAAAACATCGGAGGAATGCTGATCGCTCATGCCCACGATTTTTAATCTGGGCATCGATATGGGAACAACAGCACTATACTTCTCACCCAAATTGCTTTCGATGTCATCTTTCACATTGTCTATATTAGCTCCAGTTGCACACTCAACAATGATGGAGCCATTTCTTCCATTTCTGAAATTACAAATTTTGTGTGTTCTTGGATCTATTTTTGTCTTCAAATGCTTCCGAGTATCCTCGCAAGCTTGTTTGGACTCTTTAGGCTTGATTACAAAAACCCGATGAGTTTTACGATTACTTTGCATGATACTAGTACTATTACTATAACCCATTATCTTATTGTTGTTAGAAGTGTTCGCACTTTTAACAACATCCGCAAAACTTATTTTATTTTGATGTACATTATCATCATCATTATTTTGAAATTTTCGTTTCTTACGTTTCGGAATATTCTAGTGCGATTCAGAATGAACTGTACCAGGTTCAATGAGCAAGTCATTCTGCCTTAATGTATGAGCAAGACATCGTTTCCTGGTTGCTTCGTGTCTTATTCGACCTTTAAGACGCAAAGTATCTTTTGTGTTCCCATTTGTTGGTCGTTATATCCCATATTTCTGGCATTATTTAAAGAAATTCCGTACCACTTTCTCAGATAGACCAATTTTTGTTACGATCGAGCGATAAGAAAACTTTTGTTCACTGAATATCTTTATTATTTTCCGCCCCTCTTCCTTCAATAGAACACCTTTCGCCATTCCTTCAAATTCTGAGTAAATCACTAATCTGACCAACTTCTTACGTTGCACATCTAATATTTATCTTGTAAATTGAACATTCCCAAGTATTTTTTCAAAAGACACAGATAAAGGCTTGGTGATAGTGCGAAAACTCGATTTTTATGCCCTTATGGCTAAACGTATATCTCGGGAAAAAACGACGTTTGAATGTTTATATCCACCGATGATGCCTTGTGTGTGTGTGTGTGTGTGTGTGATTGTGACGCACGTCCTTTCAATAAAAGTGACTTAAATATACTATCACTACAGCAAATAAGTATCCCGATAAAAAGAACATTCCTAGTTGTTTTATAAGTGTTTCAATTTTTTTTCAAGTGCGGCTAAACGAATGTCTAGCACTGTATGGAAGCTGCTCATTCCATACTCATCGATATTTCTCGACTCACAGCATGCTTCCATCAACACGCCTTGAAATTCCTCAATCAATAATGACAAATCAACTTCTTGGCCAGCTACCGCTAACTCCCGGATTTCCGCCGCCGTTGCCCAATGGTGTGTAGCTTTTAGCTTTAGGCGTGTTAGTCTGCTCTCAAAAAAATTTATCCAAAACCGCCACCGGCAGGAATTTATGTTATTTACTTGGGAGATTTGGCGCAGCTCTGCGCTGCGACCATCTCATAACCTGCCACTGTTACTCCACTATCTCCCTGTCAAGGAGATAAAAAAGGCACACATACGCTGTAGAAGATGAATGATGAAAACAGCAGAAACAGAAGTGTGTAATTTATTTATATTTGTTTTGATAAATGTCCTGTGGATGTGTGGCGCAGGACGTGCCGTGCTCCCGGCGGACAGACGGTTAGTCGATGACAATGATATCTACACCATTTAGATTTTTCCACAGCGATACCGAATGAGTTGCATAAACAAGGGCGAGGGTTGTCCCACAGTCTAAAAAATTGCAACTTTTTACTCGTCCGTTGTCACGGTTGGTCCCGATATGGGTACTTTTTGGGTGGAGCGTCTGTGACAATATGGCCCCAAAATCAACATAATGTAAAATTCATAGTGGCATCGTGGTTTGCGTTTATCCCCTTCGCATCCAGACGGGGAATTGTTTGCGAAAGGATAATTGATCAAATCGTGTGCGTCTGATTCGGGATTAAGCGCGTGATGGGGATAAATTACGAAACTTTTTTCGATCTTTTGTGACGGGCAATTTGTCACAATCGATTAATATCGGAACTTTAGGAGCAACTGGTGCTGGTGCCTTTTTACTTAATTAAAAATTGTTTTGTTTTCTCTCTCATCCATTCCATTACAGGTTATTCGGCCGCAGCCCTGTTGGCTATCATCTTTGCCATTCCCTTCGGTATGCGGATGCTGATCCACCGGGATTCGGGACGCTGGCGCAACTTTGGCCAGGCCTTCTACTCGGCCCATCTGGAGTTGTTTCTCGGCAATGGTTGCTTAGGTGAGAGGGCATGACATGGCTGTCAGAGAGCTGAAAGTGATGCCAGCTTTGTTTTTTTTTTCTTTCTTGGTGTCTCACAGGAGTCGGTGTAATAATGTTACTGGTGCTAACGATCGAACGGTACGTGTCCGTGTGCCATCCGGGTCACATCCGACGCATCTGTCCGCCGCGGGTCACGGTAGTGCTGATACCGGTGCTAACCTTCCTCATCTATCTGCCGTCGGTTCTGCGCGGCGAAATCGTCAAATGTGTCTTACAATCCGATGGAACAATAATGTATCATAAGCGCGATAATATGAGATTTTTAGATTCGTTATTTTACTCGGTGAGTCACTTCACTGAGTTTCGCTTCGCAGGAGATTCTGATTTTGGATTTTATGCTTCCAGATTTACAAAGTGATACTCGAGATCGTCTTCAAGCTGGCGCCGACGGTGCTAATCGCTGGCTTCAATCTGAGGATAATGATCGTCTATCGTCGTACCTGTGATAAGCGCCGTCGCATGACGCTCTCCCGGATCAACACCAAGGATGAGGATCCGCGGAAGTTTGCCGAGGAGCGGCGGCTGATGATGTTGTTAGGTGAGGAATGCTCTTGGCTAGGGATACCATCTGGCCGGAGTTAAGAATCAGGACACTTACCGTGTCCTGATGTAGGGCAAAATCTCTTGGTAAGCGGAAAACTCGAAGAAGGGATGGTCCGATTTTAGCCTTCTTTATTTTGTTGTATTCGTCTCTTCCCGTAGATCAATATAGTGCAGAGAAAAACCGGAAAATTTTCGAAAAACTATGAAGGAAGGTTAGAAAATTCGGAAAATTGAATTCCCACATGTTCGAAAATTACATCATAATAAGCGTTGTTAGTCCATTTGATGTTGGCGCTAACGAAATTGATTTTTGTTCGAAAGTGGAAAAAGATTTTCAGACGGAATAACGCATTCCTATATCTTCTATCTATATAAACAAAAATGGAAGGCCAAATGTGTTGGAATGATCCGATTTGAGCTGTCTTTATTTTGTAATATTCTCTGTATCAAACATGTATGCAACGGAGAAACATGTTATTTCCAAAGGCTTGAAGAATCTTGAACGAGAATTGTGTCTGAAAAAACAGGAAGTGGGTTATATATATGGTATAACCGCAAAGGTGACGTAGGACTATCGTTGATTTAGAGATCATTTGTTTGAAGTAGAATCTAAATCCATTCTGAATGAATGAATAAATGAATATTTGGGGGACTTCGAAAACGAGAGCGTTACGTTGGAGGCACAAGGATTTATGCATCCAATATAGGATACGAAAAACCTTGTTCTGAAGAATTATCTTCAGAAGCTTTCCTGCTAACTGTACTTGAGTGACAAATCACAAACCCAAATGTATTATAGAAAACAATAAAATAAACTCTTTCGCTTGAATGTAATTTTCAATTCCAAGGGGAACTGGCAGATTATTTTCCAGCAACGATTAGATATTTCCACATTTTTCTCGATACTGGAAGCCCACCAGTGGTTAATGCTAATTCGATAACCACCTGTTAATAGCACTTGATTGAAACATATTTGGTCACAGTGTTACATGGATAGAAAACATTCAAATAAACTCTTTCACATGAATGTATTTTTCAATTCTCAGAGGAACTGGTCGATTATTTTCCGGATCTTTCTCGATGCCATTCATCCAAATGAAAAGAATTCCGTGCGTGTATGTGTGTGTGTGTGTAGCGGCTGCTTCGATGGTCACCTTCTCTTCTCCTGAAGGATCGGCTTCTCTGTGCTCCCTCACAGTTTCAAACAAACTGTTTGCGTTTCAGGGGAGATCTCGATCCTTCGCTGTCCAGCACTCTCAGCAACAATGTTGTCTTGTCGATGTGCTCACGAAAAATGAATGCGTCTCACCATCAGAATATCGCTTAAGTATGCTTTTTGTGCGTGATTGAATCGAGAGAAGGCGTGGTTTACGATGGCAATTTGGAAGGCAAACTAGAGGGGAATGAACTCTCTGAGCTCGGAACTTTCGACGACTGAGCAATAATCGATTGCGGGCGCATACAATATTGGATACGGAAATATCCTACTGATGGGGAAGAATAATCTTCAGAAGCTATCCTGTTAATTGCGATTGATTGGAAAATCACAAAACCAAATGTATTTGGTCACAGTGTTACATGGATAGAAAACATTCAAATAAACTCTTTCACATGAATGTATTTTTAAATTCCCAGAGGAACTGGCAGATTATTTTCCAGCAATGATTAGATCTTTCCGGAACTTTCTCGATGCTGAATGGCATCCTAACGGAAAGAGTTCTGCGCGTGTATGTGTCGATCCTTCGCCGTCCACCTCCTCCAGCACGTTAGGCAACGATGTTGTCTTGTCGATGTCCTCACGAAAAATGAATGTGTCTCACCACCAGAATATCGCTTAAGTATGCTTTTTGTGCGTGATTGAATCGAGAGAAGGCGTGGTTTACGATGGCAATTTGGAAGGCAAACTAGAGGGGAATGAACTCTCTGAGCTCGGAACTTTCGACGACTGAGCAATAATCGATTGCGGGCGCATACAATATTGGATACGGAAATATCCTACTGATGGGGAAGAATAATCTTCTGAAGCTATCCTGTTAATTGCGATTGATTGAAAAACCACAAAACCAAATGTATTTGATCACAGTGTTACATGGATAGAAAACATCCAATTAAACTCTTTCACATGAATATATTTTGAAAATTCCCAAAGGAACTGGCAGATTATTTTCAGTAACGATTAGTTATTTCCACATTTTCCTCGATACTGGAAGCCCACCAGTGGTTAATGCCAACTCGATAACCACCTGTTAATAGCACTTGATTGAAACATGTTTGGTCACAGTGTAACATGGATAGAAAACATTCAATTAAACTCTTTCACATGAACATACTTTGAAAGTTCCCAGAGGAACTGGCAGATTATTTTCAGTAACGATTAGATATTTCCACATTTTCCTCGATACTGGAAGCCCACCAGTGGTTAATTCCAACTCGATAACCACCTGTTAATAGCCGCGCGTGTATGTGTGTGTAGCGATGTCTTCCCAGGGAACCGTTTATGGCATCACTCTCCTCCTGATAGATTCCCTTCTGGTCTAGGGTGCACAAACAGGCTCTTGGTGACACCGTTCATCCGCGCTTTCATGATAAATAAAGAGCTTCACCGCAACAGCGACAACATGCTCCAATCGCTGTTCAATTAGAACTGAGTGGATTTCCGAGCGCCGCTCGCTTATATACCGATTGGTGATTTCAATAGCCTGTTTTGAAAGCAATTTTAAGACTATTGAAACAAGTTTTTGGATCAAAAAGTAACAAGTATATAACGCGTAGACATTTTATCTTTCGAATGAAGTGTTTATCATACCATTTCGTTAAGTTGTTTAGGAGCTATTAACGCTCAAAATCTCGGTCTCCGGCGTAACGCTTTCGTTTTCGAAACTTTGATTTTACACCCCGGTATAGAAATGAAAGACGTAGTCCTACGTCAAAAATTTTATATTATAAGGACGAATTTTTGTAGAAGTACTAGGCATCAATTGATAAAACATATTTCCACTTATCTATCACAATAAATAAAATTTTATTGAATAATTGTGATATGTCAAGCATTATCCAAACGCGTTAAGTGCCACGTTTTATTGGTCCAATGTGTACCCCTCAAATGGTTCCGATCAAAAGGAACAACGCGGTTTGTATTGAGATTTCAAAACCAAGGAGAAATTAAATGCATGCAAGCTGCGAGTAGTTTCGTACTCGCTTGTATTTGTGCAGACTGGAATGTATTTCCCCAACACGAACTACAAAACTGAGGAGCCTGGGAAAATCGTCATTACTGATACTAAAGGCGAATGAACTTTCAAGTTTGAAACATCTATAGTGTCAAAAATTAAACTAGATTTTTTGTACTCCAGAATGTGTTTTCCTAACACGGACTACAAAAGAGGCACGTATACAACACTCATTAACTATATAAACTATTGATTAACATAAATCAGTACAAACAAATGATTACTTTGTCAACGATAGTCTTACGTCAAACTTGCGGTTTATAACATATAACATATAACGCTCTTTCTGCAGCCTAAATCTTCTGAGCGATGTGATTTTTACACCACAAAATTAAGCATGGATTTGGAAGTTGATTCCAATTGAACATTCCTGCAATGTCTCGGTATTTGAATATGCTTTTCAAATCGGATTTTTCTCCAATGGTTATTTGTGGATTCCAAACTTCTGTTTTAACAAAACGACAAAATGCACAAGCCACTATTGGCTACCAACACTTCCAATCACGTATGCAGCACTGACCCAGCAAACATTGAATCGTATATAATACCGAAATTGGAGGCGATAGACATACATCCAAGATGCATTTGGGTTGTATATGATGCGTATAAATGGCATATACAGGGGAACTTCGATATAACGTACATTTCACATTAAAAAAAAATGTACGTTGTATCGAATTGAACGTTATATCGAAGCATAAAAGAGAACTCAGGAACACAGCTTATATTACATTTTTGTGTTGCTGTTTGGGCAAGGTAAGTAAATAATGAAAAAGTTCAACTAGAAGATGAAGACAACCTTTCTCATGACGTTTCCCTTCATACTGTTGACTGTCATACTGTCATACTGTTGCTTGATTCATTTAAAATTCGGAAAACCAGTTATATCTCGGGATTGGTTAAAGGTACAAACAAAGTTCCTTTACACTTTACATGAATTTTCGTACTTTTCTTCGAATACCCTCCATCAAAGTTTGGACTCTCTGTTGGTCAACCTCATTTTATAACACGATTTCTTTTTGTCTGCAGCATTCCGAGTCATTTTTGCACCAATTCCACAATTTCACTTCACAATTGCCCAATATTTTTAATTTTGTCCACAGCTATAAATCCCTTGCCAAATCAAGAACTTCCTGACGAATTTATCAGCGAAAACGAACGTAAATTTGCTGGGAACGTCTCCTCCAGCAGTGCCCGCATAGAATTTCAGGCCTGGGAGCGGTCTAAAATCCATCTTCACGTACGTTTTGTCATCCATCAGCATGTACCCTTAGTACTTCTTCAAAACTTTGTTCTACCCTCTTCGAGTACGTCTTTTGGCCTCCTGATTTTGCTTCAGTATCCTGATTAATTTCCTCCAGGCACAGAAATGAAGATAACCTTCTAGCATATCGATTTTCCGGATATGGACTTTGGTTAGAGTTGTATTTGTGGCGATGTCATAGTCCGAGAGTTTGCGTTAATTATCTCAATACCTAAAACCTCAGCTTCCGATCGTATGTTCCAATAAGACGCATCCTCTGATCTATCAGAACAACACCTGCACGTCCACGAAAACGTTTCAGTACGCCATTTAGCCACCTTCAGCGATTTCGTGATTTGATTACCTGATCATTTTTTTGACGTAGAACTACGTCTTTCATTAGGGGGCCAAATCAGAAAACAGGTCACGTTTTTATGAAATAAAGTTAACGTTAATAACTATTTTTGTCGCGAACGGATTTTGGCGATTTACATACTAAATGAATCGGAAATTTCGTAAAATCCCCTGGTTTGTAAATAGTTAAAATTCATTAAAACTTTAAGCGTTTCCATTTTCCCATACATTTGTTCTGTCCATTTGTGTGCTTTTCCGAACAGAGCTGTCAGTAACGAGCAACTTATCGACGACCAACGGAGGGGAAATCGTAGGATTTAAAGTCTCCGTGAACAAAGGAAAAGTAGAAGAATGAAGGGAAATACTTGCCTAGAGTATAAACAGTGGATCTTGCTGAGGTAAACTTTCATTCGGCATCAGAATGTTGAGCAATCCAGTTCACTTTGCTTTCGCTGCGCTTCGATCTAAGATTGGACCCCACCAGTGGTAATCCAACTTGGATATCGTCGTTTCGTTTTTCGCGTTCTTCGTGTCTTGTGTTTTTCTTTCCGCGTCATAAATTGGATGCTTCGCGTAGTGTGTGATGAAAAAGAAGAAAAAGAGGAAGGAAGGCTCGAGTTCTGCAAAAAATGAACGCATTGCCAGGGGCAATAAAATTTCGACGCAAGCGTCATCTAATGATGCACGCGATGTTGGTGCAGTGAAAAGCGCTCGCACTGAACCGAGCCTTCGCGAGTGTGACACCCCATCGAACAACAGCGAAGTAGGCGATTTCGGCGCGTCGGTCGAAAATGTAAACGCCGTTACCCAGGCAGCAATCAAAATCAAGCTGGTGTCACCAGGCGGTCGGTTGTGACAAACTCATCAGCGAATTCGCATCGATGGGTGATACAGCAGAGTACAAGCTGTGTGGTATAACTCAGTCTTTTTCCAAGCAGTTAACATTGTTTATTTTCCGTCATCATAAGCGCTTCGTTTGTGCCTTTGAGAATGCATCAATGCATGAAACTGACGTTATGGCGAAGCAGACGTTAAGGTTGTGCGCCAAAAAAATTATTTGGGGAATACCAAGCATTTTGAATGTCTTACTGGTATGTTATAAGTTATTTGGGTTCGCGTGCCAGTCGCAAAACTGCCTTCAACTAGGATTGCATTTGCGCTAATATTGATCTTGATGAAGCATTGCTACTGTTTTCGAGGTTGTTATTAACAAAAAGAGTTTATTTCGCTTGTTTAGTCACCAAGAAAGTAAATGTCGTTCTGGAATTTTGTATGTGATTAGGTTTCGCATTCGAGGTAAATTTTCAATGCATTGACATGAAATAAATTGCGACATACGATCAGCTAGTGTATTGTTTTGCGGGGTCATGAATAAATCATTAATCAATTATCGTCAACAAATTCTACAATGAGAAAATCATTTCAGAGATTATTCTACTAAGCAGTTGTTTCTAAAATTTCACAGCATTATAGAATAATTTCCGAAGGTATAAACAAGCGACTTATATAAAATAACAGCGTAGTTCTACGTCAACAATGCGGTCGTATCTTGGACACAACCTCCTATAATTTTTTTCTCTCGGCATCCATCCTGCACTACTTTTTCAAAACAATACGGATCAACGTTAAATTTTCATCGCCGAAAGATGCAGGTTTTCCAAACATTTTGCTGTCAAAAGATTTGAGACACGTCTACTACGACTGCTACTATAAATTGAACTGAGGTTTCGGATTCTAATTGAATCAAACCTTTAGGGTAAATAGATAAAATGATCCTTGCTCCTTTATTCTTCAGCACAAGTGTTCAAGCCATATTGTAGAGCATGTAATGCAAAAATGTAAATTTCAACTGAAAGTCCTGGTTCTGGGCTATGGTTTCAGACATGAGACTGTAATCAGCTTATTCACAAGGCATGGGGTTTATAGGGTTTCCGAACCTGTGATATTTACATGAAACTCTCAGTACCTCTTTCGAAAATATTTTTACACATTAAAAAGTCACAGGAGGGTTGTGTCCGAGACACGACCGCGAAGTTGACGTAGGATTCCGTTAGACTAACTGTTTCATTCTGAATTTGGATATGTTTGAAGAATTATATCGTTAAACTCTTTGATAGTGATTTGGTAGCCCTGAAAAGGGGCGTTTGGTTATTGGGTGTCGTTTGTGCACGTTTGTTGCAACCGAGTGATGATGACGGAGGGAAGGTAATTAGTTGTTGGATGGTACGTATCAAGATAGAAGATACCGGGGTCGGGGATCCAATTTTAGACTTCATCAAAATTAAAGAAGTGCTGGTCAACCAGGCCATGTTTGCATCGGTCGAAAAAGGTAGTGATCGGACGAAGCAATGTCTATGGAATACAGCGGGTGGGATAGGACCTCCCATTTCAGCGTTTCCAAGTATGTTTTGACCGGTTTCGCGACATGCGGCCGAGCATTGTCGTGCTGCAAAATAACTTTATCGTGTCTTTGCTCGTATTGTGGCCGTTTTTTACTTCAATGCACGGCACAAACGCATCAATTGTCGTCGGTAGAGGTCCCCCATAATGGTTTCGTTCGGTTTTAGCAGCTCATAGTACACCACACCCAGCTGATCCCACCAAATAGACAGCATAACCTTATTTGTGTACCCGTGGCCGAGTGGTTAGCGTCATAACTAACATGCCGGGTGTTCGGGTTCGATTCCCGTTCTGGTCGGGGGAATTTTTCGTCAAAGAAATTTCCTCCGACTTGCACTGTGATCACGCGTATTCTAGAGCTTGCCACTCAGAATGCATTCAAGGCGTGTTATTTGGCATAGAAATCTTAACTAAGTACTAATAAAAATGACGCAAGTAATACTACGTTGAGACGGCGAAGTTCCCATTGCTTTGAAACAATCTGATATGGTTTGCTGAGCTACTCCAAGTGTATCTGAAAGTTCTTGTTGCGTTTGGGACGGATCTTGATTGAGTAAAGGCTCCAATTCTTCATTTTCAAACTTTTTTGGCGATCCGGTCTTCGTCTTCCAAGTCAAAATTAACATTTTAAACCGTGCAAACCACATCCGACACGTTCGCTCAGTTGGAGCATGGACACCATAAACTTCCACCAAAATGCGATGACTTTCCGCAGCTTTTTTCTTCATATTGTAGTAATGAAGTAATACTCCCGTAAAAACACTCTCGTTGGTACGAAATTCGACATATTCCAAGTGGCAAAAAACTATGTTGTTTACATTTCAACTTTTTGACATATACTGAAAAAGACGCGCAATGACAATAGCTTTCCAACAAATGTCTGGAAATTTGATTCACTGGAATAGTAACCAAGTTACGCCATCTGTTGTAGAACCGAAGAAACTTATCGGTTCACCTAATAGTTATCTTGATTTTTCATTCGGAACTTGTGGCGAAATGTTGATTTGCACGAAAATAATTCCTATGCAAAATATTAGCCCATTCGAACTTCATTTATTAGTGTCGCAAACGTTAAGTTTTGAGTTTTTTGAAAACCGATTTTAAGGCATCAAAAAAAAACCCAAACTTTGACCGCGTTGCGCCACCCTCCCTTAAGTCCGATTGAGCTGATATTTTGCATAGGGTGTTTTTTCGAGGTGGTGAACATTTTGTATAGGGTACCTTTTTGAAATTTTAGGGCCGATTTTTTCCTGATGTATACGCTAGTTGGACATCATATGCCACGTTAAATATAGGGTATATGATGCTGTGTATACGCTAGTTATACGATTTAATATTTGCTGGGTATGATTTTTCGACGAAATGAAATTTTTACTTTAAAAATCAGGACAAATGCTAGGATATGCAAAATAAGTCAGGAAGTCCCAAAAGCATCTCAAAATCAGAACACATCCTGCTAAATCAGGACAGATGGTATGCTTACTCTTGGCCATTGACACATTGACACTTATCTAATACGAGGTGTTTTTCTTCGGCTTCTTATCTACAGGCAGCACATCACTTCTATTTCTGATCTGTGTTTCCCCGATGGCCATTCTGCACGTGACACTCTCACCGGAGCATTTGTCCAGTTATTCCTTCCAGGTTTGATATCAATTTATTGCGTATACATTCAACAAAACATTGATTATGACTGCATCTTTCAGTTGTTCCGTGCCTCGGCAAACTTACTAGAACTAATCAACTACTCGCTCACCTTCTACATATACTGTTTGTTCAGTGAGGACTTCCGAAACACCTTGTTCCGAACGATCCGTTGGCCCTGGTTTGAGAAGCCATTATATAATCGGGGAACTGAGGTGAGAATCTAATTAATTTTGCATATTTGAACTCAATATTGCTTTCTGTGTCCCCAACAGTTCCCCCTCAAGCATCCCCCCAACGGTGGGATGCTGAACGGTCTCTCTCACCACCATCTCAACGGAAAGCGACGGCTCACCAATGGGACCTCCCCGACCAATGGATCGCTACTGCACCCGACGGTGAACAACAGCCCCCAGAATCTGTCACCAAATCACCTGCAGTCCCAGCAGCATCTGCTGACGACTACGACTCCTACGACGGCCACTACGACGCCCCAGCATCTGCAGGCCACCCAGATCACGCTGACCGCGACGACCACTTCCGGTTTCTGTACCGGACCAACTTCCGTCAACGGGCGCTCGAGCAGTATTTGATATTACGCCGGTGGGGGCGCCAACAGTAGCTGCTGCTCGATGAGCCGCAGCGGCAGCGCCTCCAGCGGACTCGGCATCGTCCAGCGTGAGGACGACCGCGATGGCACACGGCACGAAGAGCCCCCGCCGCCGGTGGATGTTTGAAGAAAATCTCAACAGAAAGATCGCACTATTAGCATCTTTCGATTATGATGTAAATATTAACAAAAAAAAAAAATGTGAAAAAAGATACGAATGTAAATCGATAATAAGACAAGGCGAAATCAAACCGAAGAAACCAAAGGGAACGAGGTGGGACTAACAGAAAACAAAGACAGAGAGAGAAAAGAAAATTTTACCTTCTACATATACATATATTTATATACATAAAACCAACCAAGCTAAGCGTATTTAAAAAAATATATATTGATGGTGCCATTTCTCAATTGATTGCTAAAACCCGAATAATTGGAGAAGCAAAACAAAGCAGAGCAAAAAAAAGTGAATAATATTTCAGCTTTCAAAATCAAATAAAGTAAACAATTAGAATCGAATTCATACAGTCCTGTTAGATAGTAGAAAACTGAGGGCAGCTATACGGTTTGATTGCATACGAATATCACAACATAATGATGCATTCAAACTCTATAGCCACCCAATTAGACATTAAATTTAGAATGGTTGTTCCTGATGCAGAGCAGAAAGCGGGAGGATTGCTGGGTAGCAAAATCAGCGGAACTGGAATTGTAAATAAGCCGAATTTGAACTCACTGATCGAATGTAGCTAAAGATGTACTCGCTAAAAACTAGTAGAATATACAAGAATGAAAACTCGCAACTTCATCATGGATATTATTGAGTTTGTTTGTGTTCTTTTTTAATGGAGGCGAATCAACTGCAAAGTTTGAAGCCTCTTTTCAATCCCGTTCGATATTCCTGTCTGTCATCCATTCAGTGTCAATCGGCTCCGAATTGCTGTTCTCTATGTAAGGATGGTCTGTAGGATAGCGAAAGTTCAATGGTTGGAATGACGATTAACAAGCAAACTTGACGATCCTCATCCTCATAAAAAATCAATTAGTCAAAAATTTATGCCTCTTTCCTGATGCAATGTTACATGCTTTTTATCTTCGTTTATTTTGTAGCGGCTTTAAACTTAAAAAATCGCAAAGTGACATGTGCGGAACCGATCCCATTTTCAGCTGAACCAAGTAAGCGCATACTTTTTATAAGAAAAAATCTTCTATTGGGTTCCTGGCTATTCTGGAATACTTGAGGGGAGATTTTCAAGATCATGAAATACGCAGTTTTATAATGACTGCAAAGATAAAGGTGTGTTCCAAATTTCAGATCAACCGGTCAATAGGAAAGAGACAAAGATGTTACATACGAAAATACAAATATGTCACAGCTAAATAAAACCGTTTAAAAACTCCAGCATTCTATCAAATCGAGCGCTATTAGCCACTCATTCACCCGGCGCGACGCTTCCACCGCTTTTAACACACTTCGATAGGCTCTCCTGCTCCACATCCCATTGAAACTCCTGTCTCTCATCCTTGCGGTATCGCACCGCATACATCCCCGGCAAATGCAGCGATATATCTTATGCTGAAAATCAATTTCAAGATAGCGTCTTTCCTGCTTGGCGTCCGATGATAGAATGTGGCCAAGTCCCACCATTGTTCACTTTATATAGCCATATAGTTAACGTTGTAGCGATCGCCTATATTTATTTTGACGTAGGATTACGTCTTTCGGGAACATATTGGGGTACAAATTGAAAATCTAAAATCGAGCACTTCGTGAAAATTGTCCAATTTCAAACGCTTATTGTTCAGTCATTTCATGATGGATTGATGAATTTTTGCGTCAATCGATTTGGCACTCCATAACAATTTTTTATATTGAAGAAAATAATATATGTCATGAAACTAACTATCGAACAATTGAAAAATCTCAACCCTTATCCTAACGGAAATACCCACTTCTAATTGGTCGAAATTGACGACACATGCGGCGGGTCCCTAACAGAGACATCAAAACCAAGCTGCCTGGGGGAAATCAACATTGCGAACGGAGACGAATGAATCGTTAGATTTAAAGTCTCCGTAAACAAAGAAAAAGAAGAAGAAGAACATTGCGAATACATGAAAGTATGGGAAACTTTTGTTTCTACCGAGATGTGTTCCCTAACAGAGACATCAAAACCAAGGTGCACAGGGGAAATCGGCATTGCAAATATATGTAAGTCGGGGGCATTTTTATATTGCAAGTAAGGTGAGTGACACGATTAATTCTAGCAAATAAAATTTAAATTTGGAACTTTAATGTTGGTTGTTTCGTAAAATTTAATATCCATGACCGATCGTGTATTGTGAAAAATTTAGCACAAGTGTAAGTGTAAAATTGTATATGGTAGCAGTTGTGTTAAAAATGACTTGATCTATGAAACAATTTATTTCTATTTTCATAAATAAAAATCAGATCGTGTTCCCGCTCGAGAACGGGTCGTTTGGTTTAAGCTGTCTGTTTTGTTGTGTTTATTTTCATCCAATTAAAGTTTATACGGCGAGAAAATTTGGAAAAGTGGAGAAATATTACAAAAAGTGATTTCCCATGTGCTCTACATATAGTATTAGTTAGTCCAAGTATAATTGGCATTGAGTTGAATAAACACTCAGAAAGTAAAAGTTGTAAAAGAAAATTACCTTCCTCATTTCAAATATGTTTTCTCTATATTAAAGTAACATGCTTTTACTGATGAGAAAAATTGAAAATTGTGTACGGTATTGGTAATTATTTTATATTACATTGCACAATGGTCCAGAAGATGTATCTAAGTGGAAATTAACATTTAGAGCTTGAAAGTTTTTCTCTAGACAAAAAAATGTCTTCGACCAAAATTGTCGATGAAATAAAAAAATCTAACTTTCTCATCTTTATAGATAGAGGTAAACATAGTTCTACAATGTTGTAGTCCCAATTATTTGAAACATCTTTGTAGAACAAAGTTTTTTTTCTATCTCTTTAAATAACCGATATAGCGCTTTTCGATTTTTTTAGGGTCACCATGAAAAAAACTGTTTTTTGTTCTAACTTTTAGATTTCAAGTTCTACATACAAACTGTCTTCGGAAGACTTTTAAAGCTTACTAATACAAACATTTAAGGATGCAGAACTTGTCAATATCTCAACTTTACTCAAAGTTATTGATATTTCTTCCCAAAAAATACGCTCTCTTCAATTCTTTGTCATTTTTGACGTAGGACTACGTCTTTCATTTCTATACCGGGGTGTAGAATCAAAGTTTCGAAAACGAAAGCGTTACGCCGGAGACCGAGATTTTGAGTGTTAATAGCTCCTAAACAACTGAACGAAATGGTATGATAAACACTTCATTCGAAAGATAAAATGTCTACGCGTTCTATACTTGTTACTTTCTGATCCAAAAACTTGTTTCAATAGTCTTAAATTTGCTTTCAAAATAGGCTATTGAAATCACCAATCGGTATATAAGCGAGCGCCGCTCGGAAATCCACTCAGTTCTAATTGAACAGCGATTGGAGCATGTTGTCGCTGTTGTGGTGAAGCTCTTCATTTATCATGAAAGCGCGGATGAACGGTGTCACCAAGAGCCTGTTTGTGCACCTTAGGCCAGAAGGGAATCCATCAGGAGGAGAGTGATGCTACAAACGGTTCCCCGGGAAGATCTCGAAGCAGCCGCTACACACACACACATACACGCACGGAATTCTTTCCGTTTGGATCGAGAAAGATCCGGAAAATAATCTGCCAGTTCCTCTAGGAATTTAAAAATACATTCATGTGAAAGAGTTTATTTGAATGTTTTCTATCCATGTAACACTGTGACCAAATATGTTTCAATCAAGTGCTATTAACAGATGGTTATCGAGTTAGCATTAACCACTGGTGGGCTTCCAATATCGAGGAAAATGTGGAAATATCTAATCGTTACTGAAAATAATCTGCCAGTTCCTCTGGGAATTTAAAATTACATTCATATGAAAGAGTTTATTTTAATGTTTTCTATCCATGTAACACTGTGACCAAGTACATTAGGTTTTGTGATTTTTCAATCAATCGCAATCAACAGGATAGCTTCTGAAGATTATTCTTCCCCATCAGTAGGATATTTCCGTATCCAATATTGGATGCATAAAACCTTGTGCCTCCAACGTAACGCTCTCGTTTTCGAAGTTCTCCAAATATTCATTCATTCAGAATGAATTCAGATTCAACTTCATACAAATGATCTCTAAATCAACGATAGTCCTACGTCACCCTTGCGGTTATACCATAGATATAACCCACTTCCTGTTTTTCTGGGTCAAACACAAACAAAGTTTATTGACGGCATTAGAAAGAGCATATACATGATGTGCGATTTTCAACACTATGTTATTTTTTGTGTTTGAGTAAATTAAAATTAAAATCATGAGTTTTTCGGTAAAAGACATCAATAACTTTAAGTAGGATTAAGATATTGACAAGTTCTGCATCGCAGAATGTTGGAATTGATGAGCTCTAAAAGGTAAATGAAGACAGTGCTGATGTAGAATTTGAAATATTAAAATGAATGCAAAGATCCCTATGATTAAAGCGCTAAATCCATCGAAAATTTCGGTCACCCTGTTTTTGATAACATAAAAATGAGCGCTCTTTCGTATGTAACAACTTTGTCGAAGACAGTTTTTGTCTAGAGAATAACTGTCGAGCTCTAAATGCTAATTTCCATTTAAATACATCTCCTGGACCATTGTGCATTGGTGAGTTTTGTTTTTCTTTATTTCATCCATACATAACATAGGAGACATCTCGTCTAGGGTAACTGTTGCGACAGCAGTGAAAGGCAACGCACTGATTTTTGTAACGAATATTTATTTACTGTTTCAAACTGCAAGTTAGTTAAGCATTAGTTTTAGTTTAGCTTTATAATTTCATTTGCTTACATTTTCAGTGGCCCTTCAATAGGTTGGCCTTTCAATTTACCGTCGAACTTCAGGTTAGATTTAGATCCTAAGTAGTGTGTAGGTTCAGTAGTACAATTAAGCTCTAGATTAAGCTATTGGTTTAAGTAATTTTACCTTTTCTAGTTCGTAAGTAGATCTAGAACTAGATAATAAGCTTGAAATCCAATTTCACGTAATTTTCAAATTGATTTAAATAAATTTACAAAACTATTTCACCGCACATGAGATATGTTTTCTATTGTTTTGTGTATACATTTCTTTTCTATAGCCCCAATTCATCACAACATCGCAGCTGACAGTTTATCGTTCAAGCGGTGGAACCGGTAGAGACAGGGTGGCCAGCTCGACGGTACCGTTGTCAACAGTAACAGAGGGTGGTTTTCATCACCACTTCAGCATCTTTTATCTGATACGCACCATCCAACGACTGTTTACCATCTTTCTATTATCATCACACGGTAAACACTGGTGGAGTGAACAAACAATATCTAACAACCAAACCAAACGGCCACCAAAACATTATCAAAGAGTTTAACGATGAAATTCTTCAAACATATCCAAAATCAACAGACAGCCTAACGGAATCCTACGTCAACTATGCGGTCGTGTCTCGTACACAACCCTCCTGTGACTTTTTTCTCTCCCTCCTTCACCTTATCCATACGTTTCGCTCGTATCCGTGGTTGCTTGTAATGAATAGCTGTTTGCTGCGGGAGCGCAGACAAAATGTATGGGAGAGTAGGGAATTCTTTCTTCCAATTTTTCATCAATTTGAACTTTATATGAGCTGGAAAACCGTAATGTGTAGCATATTAACAATTGCTGAGGATATTTCCTATCAATGTGTGTATTTGGAACCAAAATCCATTCATAAATTGAGAAGGTATTAGCGTTCAAAAACTGAACACTTTTTCACACTGAAATATTGAAATGGGCCCTTATATTGAAAGGTTAGACGTAGTCCTACGTCAAAAAAGCTATATCATGTAAAAGTTGTCTAAAAACTAAGCTTGATCTTCATTTAATAATTAATCCGTGAGTAGGGCCCTGCAAGAAACTCAGAAAACTGCCTGGAGAAACATTCATCTCACCCATCTTCACAAAATTAAAAATATCACATTTTCTTTGGTAAGACATTCACTAAGACGCGATGCGAGACAAGACAAACATTTATTGTTCTTAATATTTAAACGGTTTGCAATTTACCCTAAATATCGACCGGTTTCGGGCGCGAAACTGCCCATCTACGGGACAATATCCGACTGATTACTCGTTGTCTTCGTACGTATTGTGTAGTCGTCCGAAGGTTGAAGAGTTAAGTTACTGAATTCTCAGCTCTGTCAGGTTGAACAAACACGATGTGATGGGATGAGAGGGTGTCCGTAGCCTCAACGGTTGCGCGTTTGCTCATTAAGCGAATGGCCGTGGGTTCAATCCCAGGACCCTCCATTGATTGATCTTCTAATAGGCCTTTTCAAGGCTAGAGGCTAGAGAATTCACTTCTTAGTTTAAAGCCTCTATAATAGAAAAAATCAATCAATGATGGGAGGATCATCTTCATTTAACAGCGGCTTAAGGGAGTTGCTAATGAACACTGATTCCCATGCGTTAAGTTGCGTTGATTTTCGGACGTATTTTATCGGCTTTACTTTCGTCCAATCGATGTTGTGGTCAAGGCTGATGGTGTGTACCACTACTGCTGAGTCATTTGTTTGCTGTTAGGCAATCTCGGGCAATGTGTAGTGCTTGTCTTTTAAGTGTGTTTTTGATCGGATTCGTTATTTTGGGGTAGAATGGCAGAGTAATTCTCTTTATGTCGTCTATCTCCGGTTGTTCCGGTTGTAGTGTTGTGATGTCTTGTGAGTATTTTTTTGCGTTTATTTTTTCGAAGAATCCTTTCCACAAATTGCTTCCCGTACCCATTTACTGTGGCCGCTTTGTAATATTTTCTTTTTCTTTTGCAAACTCTACTTTTTCCATGGGACCATTGTAAAGGCGATGTGTCATGGAATGGAAGGCGACTTTATTTTTGCGCACCAAAATGGTTGGAATTGCTCGTTGTGAAACCGTCAGTGGAAGTTGGTTTGCGGTAGATTCCAAATTTCAGGGTATTGTCTTCTTTCCTGGTAATATCCAAGTCCAGGAAAGGTAATATTCCATCCACCACTTTTCCAAATGAAAAAATACTTGAAACCGGGAAATTTGAAGAAATATTCTGATTTTTCTAAAAAATTCAAACAAATTTCAAACCAAAATCATCATTTCACTCGCTGTGCCATCTAGTTGTAAATCTAACTTATATTCGTCAATAATGTAGGTGTCGCATGAATTGATGCAACTCTGCGTACCGTTCTGAATCATATTACGGACAACATCATATTTCGGACACTTTATTCTAATATCTTGAAATGCTTAATGCACTGATGATATATCTATCAAATTAATATCACAATTGCTTCTTTAGAGTAATCCCTTGGTTTCACTATCATTTCACATGAGAACTACATTTGAGTTATAACTTAATCGCCAGAAATCTTACAACACTACTCAGTATCGTTTGTGTCTGACGTTTGTTTAGCGTGAGCACGTAGAATTTACCCGTTCATAAATATTTAAATTTCTCCCGTGTTTCATCAGTTCTCATCATCGTTAACAGTGTACTGTGATTGCTTGGTAAGTGTTTCGCAGTTGACTATAAAATATAATCAAGTGTAATGTAATTTTCGTCCAAAAAATTACAAAATAAAGTGTCCGAAGTTTGATTTTTATTCGCTTCATTTGAAAAGTATTTTATTCGATGTTTTTTATATGTTTTCAATCAAATAGCTACCAAAGTAGAAAGCTTAAAAGCATATTGAACTAAGTTATTAAAAATATCAACCAAATAATACCTGTGCATAAAGTTTAGATCTGTTTTCTGCATCATATGCCTTAAACGTCCGAAATATGATTCAGAACGGTAGATTCGTTAATGAATAATTTCAGTTCCCGAACTAAAATGTAGCCAAGACACTTCTGTGCAACAGGATCAACGGTTGTTTTGTGTCATGCGTTGCATCGTTATGTGTCGCAGACTTTCTGAAACACTCTAGTATAGGGTGTACAAGTTGGAATCGAATTTTTCTCCAATATACCACGTTAAAGGTGAGAGAATTATAATTAGAACGGTGGTGTTCACGACATGGCCTCATCGTTGTCGTAGGTTTGGCAAATTATTTTTTTTGTTCGTTTGTTTCTTGTGATGTCGTTCACCATTTTCTAGCTTTGCTCTCGTCTGACTAGTGTCGCAGACACCCAGAAAAATGCTTACTAAAAGAAGCTACCAAATCTCTGGTAATGTAAATACCTGTAGAATGTATATATTTTCTGTACATATTACCAACCGTATGCAAAATGAATGTCAGATGCAATACACATCCCCATCAACGATTGGTAACTGGCTTGGCTTGCGGGCAACCACGAAGATGATGTAAACAAAATATTACCAGCCAAATTGAACTAAGTGATGGCCGGGCTATTAATTGAATTGAACGGCACTTTTCGACATTGATTTCTTCACAGAGGAGTGTGGGATTGACACAGATTCAGGACAGGTAAGTGACGTTCTTGTTGGAAATCAATTCAATGTATGTTCCTTAATCAATATAGCCATGCAATGATCCGTGCTCGTCTGCTGCGGGAGAATGCGAAGACATTACATCAACAATGAGGAATCTGGGTATGTCGAACACACAAAAAACGAGCCCTGCTAAGACCTAATTCTACCGCTATGATGGCGGATTTGGTCATGGGCAACTTCATACACGTTTGGACGACGATTGGGGTCGGTGGTTCGATCAATTGAACGTTTTCCTCATTCGTCACGACGGAGGATCAAGCGGACAAAGATCGAAGAAGTGATTGTATACTATCTGTTTTCTATATTTCCTATAGAAAGTAGACACAATAACTAAGAAAAAGGATATTTTTACTCCCATGAGCTCCTGGATCGAGTTCTGGTACATGATTTTTTTTCTATTCCATATGAACAAAAAGACGGGTGGGTAATGTCGGGGACAGAACCGGAGTGACGTAGGACTATACAAAGGGGACAGCTTTTGTTAAATATATATTTTAAATATATTGTTTTATTTTCTTCTCCTACGTGAATACCTACCTATCTACCTGAAAAATGGATTAGTTTACTGTTTACTGTTTATGAATATGTTGATAGTTTTGAAAAGAACCTTTGGTGTTGTGTTTTTGTTATCACTCGATATTCCCATCTTGTTCGGTTAAACCTTCCTGTTTAGCTATTGCGTTTGCCACTCGCCACAACTTTCACAGTTGGAAACTTTCACAGTTGGAACAAGGAAAAACCGCCTTGTTCTGGATTTGCCACCAAAGCAGTTTGTATAAAGAACAAACTATTTTCTTCTGCTACTTGATGCCGTTTTGCGATTGCGTTTGCCACTCGCCACTCGCTGCAACTGTCTGTTGTTGTCTTGATGTACACCGAACCGAATGTGTTCTGTTCCGAATGCGGGTTTTCTTATCGTCGCGAGCAGCTTTGCCAGCTAACTCGATCACTTCGGCGGCCGAAACTATATAACGCCGACTAGGTGGACTGGTGCACTGGTACTAACGCGCTCGGCCTAGGAACTCCAGATCAACACGGTTCGAGCGGGATTTTGCCTTTCCCTTCACTTTTCCTCCTTTACCATGTCCAGACATGGCTGCTTGGGTTGATTTGTTGATATGTTGTGATGCGAACCGATGTGGTGTACGGTTTGAATGAGAATGATCGTTACGGCAGCGGGGCGGGGATTTTTAAGCTGACTGGCTGGCTCGAGAATTACTCATGTGTGAGACTGCGACCAATGTTTCCCTCATTTTTTTCTTTTTCCTTTCCAATCGTGCTTCATTCTATTTCGCTGCTGCTCTGGTTGCCCGTTTTGGTCGGTACGATTTGTGGAGCACAAAATGGACCAATAAAAAATGGGCACATAGTGCATTTTGACAACGCTTGATATTTCACAATTATTCAATTATTTATCTCAAGAAAAATGAAATGTTATTCGTTATGATAGATGCGTAGATATATTTCCTATCAATTGATGCAAAAACCTTTGCGATCTATTGAGAAATGCTCGAGTTATAAGCGTTCCAAATCTTGCATTTTTTCCTACTTGTTCAGTGCCTAGATTTCCATTTCACCCCCTATATCTTCCGGTTAGACGTAGTCCTACGTCAAAAATGCATAAAACGTCGAGATCTAGTGTTATCTCAAAACATGGTGGTATAACACGACAAACATATTAAAAGAGCATTTTTTTATTTTTTATTTATAATGATACTACATCCCATTGAGAGATTAGATCTTCTTCACAATTTTTCGCCAATAATCCCGATCCATGGCTGCAGTTCTCCAACTCCCGGCTGCACCGATTCTTGCCAAGTCCTGCTCCAACCACCAACCACCTCGCTCGCTGGGCTCCTCTCCTTCTTGTTCCTACCGGATTCGATGCGAACACCATCTTTGCAGGGCTGCTGTCCGGCAATCTTGCAACATGCCCTGCCCATCGCACTCGTCCAGCCTTGGCGACTTTCTGAATGCTGGGTTCGCCGTAGAGTTGCGCCAGTTCGTGGTTCATTCTCCTTCTCCATACTCCGCTTTCCTGTACACCACCGTATATTGTTCTGAGCACTCGGCGTTCGAAAACTCCAAGCGCTTGTGAGTCCTTTTCAAGCAACGTCCATGCTTCGTGCCCATAGAGAACAACCGGTCGAATTAGGGATTTGTACATGGTACACTTCGTACGGGGTCGGAGTTTGTTGGACCTCAAGGATTTGCGGAGTCCATAGTAGGCACGACTTCCATTGACAATGCGTCTTCGAATTTCACGGCTGTTGTTGTTGTCAGTTGTTATCAACGAGCCAAGGTAGACAAATTCCTCTACCACCTTGAGCTCGTCGCCGTCGATCACAACACTACTACCAAGAAGAACTCTGTTGCGATCAGTCCCTCCAGCTAGCATGTACTTAGACTTAGACGCATTGATCCCAAGCCCAATCAGCCCTGCTTCGTGTTCAGTCGGGTATACAAGTCGGCTACCGTCGCATGTGTTCTTCCGATTATGTCCACGTCGTCGGCGAAGCAGATAAACTGACTAGACTTGTTGAAAATCGTCGGTCGATTGTATCATATGCGGCCTCGAAGTCGACGAAGATGTGGACCTGATACTCGCGGCACTTTTGGAGGATCTTCCGCAGTGTAAAAATCTGGTCTGTCGTCGAGCAACCGGGCATGAATCCGACCTGATAACTTCCCACAAATCTACTTACTATTGGCGATAGGCGGCGGAAGAGGATCTGAGACAAAATTTTGTAGGCACCATTCAGGATTGTGATGGCACGATAGTTCCCACAATCCAACTTGTCGCCTTTTTTATAGACGGGGCAGATTACCCCGTCCTTCCACTCCTCCGGTAGCTGTTCTGTGTCCCAGATCCTGACTATCAACCGGTGCATACACTCTACAAGTTTTCTCGGACCTCCCTTGAAGAGCTCCGCTACGAGGCCATCCTTACCAGCTGATTTGTGGTTCTTGAGCTGATTAATGGCCTCCTTAACTTCACCCTTCGGGGGTGGTACGTCGTCGTTGTTCATTGCACCGGTGTAGTCCTCCTCAACGCCGTCTAGGTCTCCTGTCTGCGCGCTGTTCAGGTGTTCGTCGTAGTGCTGCCTCCACCTTTCGATCACCTCGAGTTCGTTCGTCAAGATGCCTCCTTCCTTGTTTCTGCACATTTCGGCCCGCGGCACAAAGCCTTTGTGCGAGGCGTTTAGTTTCTTGAAGAACTTCCGCGATTCTCGAGAACGATAAAGCAGCTCCATCTCCTCACACTCTTTCTCTTCCAGGCGGCGCTTTTCTTCCCGAAAGAGATGTGTTTGCTGCCTTCGTTTCAGTCTGTATCGTTCCACGTTTTGTCGAGTCGCTCGTTGCAGCATGGCTGCGCGTGCTGCATCCTTCTCGTTCAGGAGCGCTCGGCACTCGTCGTCAAACCATTCGTTCCGTTGTCCTCGTTGTTCATACCCGATGACGGTCTCTGCTGTGCTGCTAATTGCTGATTTTAAGGAGTTCCAGCATTCATCGAGGGGAACAGCATACAGTTCGTCTACCCCCGGTAACGTAGCTTCAAGACGCTGCGAGTATGTTGCAGCAACATTCGGCTCCTGTAGTCGTCGTAGGTGGTACCGTGGTGAGTGCTGGTGTCTTTTGTTATTGACGACTGACAGTTTAAAACGCAGTTTGACCATCACCAGGTAGTGGTCTGAATCAATGTTAGCGCCACGATATGTTCTGACGTCGATGATATCCGAGAAGTGCCGACCGTCGATCAAAACGTGGTCAATTTGTGTTTCTATTTGCTGTGGTGATCTCCAGGTGTAACGGTATTGGAGGCTGTGCTGGAGGAAGGTGCTACGTATGGCCATGTTCTTGGAGGCAGCGAAGTCGATAAGTCTTAGGCCGTTTTCGTTGGTTCGCTGATGGGCGCTGAACCTACCAATTACCGGTCTGAATTCCTCCTCCTGGCCGACCTGAGCGTTCAAATCACCGATGACGATTTTGATGTCGTGTTTTGGGCAGCAATCGTATTCACGCTCTAGCTGCGCGTAGAATTCTTCTTTATCGTCATCGGTGCTAGCTAGATGGGGGCTGTGGACGTTGATAATGCTGATATTGAAGAAGTGGCCTCTCATCCTAAATCTGCACATTCTTTCATTGATCGGCCACCAACCAATCACCCGTTTTTGCATCTCCCCCATCACGATGAAAACTGTACCCAGCTCGTGTGCGTTGCCGCAGCTCTGATAGATGGTATATCCACCATGGAACGATCGCACCATCGAACCTTTCTAGCACACCTCCTGCAGCGCTACGATGTTGAAATTGCGGGCTCTCAATATTTCCGAAAGAATTCGGGTACTCGCAAGAAAATTGAGAGACTTGCAGTTCCATGTTCCGAGTTTCCAATCTCTAGTCCGTGTTCTTTGCGTGGGTCTAGTCCGATTGTCCTGTCCCGAATTTCTTTGTGAATTTTCCTGTGTGTTTAAAAGAGCATACTTAATATAAAAAAGACAATAAATTAAAAATATTTTTTTCAATATCTCGAGTATGGCGGCATTTCAAAGGAAATTGATAAACCTTTTTTGTCACATCAGAATTCATAAATCGTGGCTAAAAATGATTGTTAACATACAAAAATTCTAAGTTTCGAAAAATCATAAAAATTCAATGTTTCACAAAGTTTGTCAAAAATAGTTTTACCATCTTGTACTCATTTTTTAAATTTTGTACATCACTTTTATTTTATAAGAAAAAAATTTAAAAATATATATATTAGATATAGCAAATTTAAATTTTTTTTGTAAATGAAAATAAGAGTACTGTTTTTTCAGTGTATATTTTTCATGTTTCAACATCAATACTCTATAACTTTTTCTAAGACATTATTTCGGTACGACTCATGGTTTTTGAAATATAAATTACCAAAGATTTCTTTTACTGAAATCGATACGTCCTTTTAAAAAGTTACACTTGAGTCAAAAAATTCCCAATTGCTGTGGAAAACTCATATTTCCCCACCAACCCAAACGGAATACAAACTTTCTTTCGAATCAAAAATACTCATGTTTTGTCATTTGTCGATTGCATTTGGAATCGCTCAATACTATTTTGCGTACCACGAACCATTGAGCAATTTATTACCACTGAAATATTTCAGGTATCGAACTGAAATATAGCCAAGACGCTTTTGTGCAACAGGCATTGTTTTTGTTGCATTCGTTGTATCGCTGATTAAAAATACACTCTGAAATAAGGTGTTCAAGTGGGAATCTTTTTTTGACGTAGAACTTCGTCTTTCAGGAAGGGTGCCAAATCAGAAAACAGCTAATCGCTAATCTCTAAACGGTTTAAATTCATGAAAACTGGAAGAACTTCCTTTTTTACCATACATTTGTTCTGCCGATTTGTGTGCTAACCCTGCCCGTATTTCGAATGCTTATAACTCGAACATTTCTGAACAGATCGGAATGATGTTTGCGTCAAATGATAGGAAATATTTCTACACGTCTATCACAATCAATAAAATATAATTTTTCATGAGATAAACAATTGAATAACTGTAAAATGTCAAGCCTTATCGTCTTGATTGGCCCGATTTGCGGTTTCCCCAAAACAGACTTCAAAGTCAATGTGCCTGGGGGAATCCGCTTTGCAAATACATGCAAGTCGGGGGTATTTTTTGGTGTTGAGTTCTTCTTGTACTCGCTTGTCGTTGTGCAGACCGAAATATGTTTCCATAAAACGTATTTTTAAACTGAGAAGCCTGGGAAAATCGTCATTTCAGATACTAGAGGTGAATGAACTTTCGCGGTTCGAAAACTACGTAAACATGAGATGTGCGATAATTTCAGAGGGAAATGTAGCATACAATGATCGTTTGACAATTCTTCCGTTTACATATTTTGGTAGTCCTAGGCATCATATCAAACGTAGAAGGACGTTCACCAAATTTATTTGTAACGAAGAACATAATCTATTACAAAAATTTCGATGCATTCTAAAATAATATTCTAAGTGGTAAACAAGTGGATTGCATAATATAATTACGTAGTTCCACGTCTAAAATTTGCGTGTCCTAGATACAACCCCTTACATTTTTTTAAAAATTCTATTTAATTTATACAGAGGTTTTCTTCGATAGAGGGTTTCTGAAAATTTGAAAACACGTAAGCAAACTCGATATTTTGTAAACTTGTTAAATTAAACTGTGTAGACATTTGGATCTAAATTCATTAAAGATCCTAAATCGGTTATTTTGCGAAATATAAACCGGCAAATAATAACCAAATATAACTTCACTATAATAGAAGGAAGCGCGGATTTGGGAAATGTTTTTTTTTACACTAAAATCTGAAGAAATTGATTTATTTTATTTATTTATTTCCAAATAACACAAGGTCATACGCCAAGTTACTCATTTTACGACGGAATCATGCCTTTATTTCTCTTGAAGGTGGCACCCTGCTTCCGATTGTGATTCGCGCGGCTTGCCTTGTTTTCGCCCTTGTGCTTCCGATTCTGCAAAACAGATGTGTCCTGCCCTTGGCCCTTTGGTTTCCCGACTACATCCTTTTCCGAGGGTTTTCCACTTTGCCTGGGAGGGAACTTACTTCTTCTCCGCTCTTCATACCGCTGTCGAACAACCTCCGGATTTTCGCAGAAATCTAGCGGTTTCTTCTCCGGTGCTCCCACCGGTGCTTCGTCTTCTGGTTCCTCCTCGTCGTCATCCAGTTCATCGACCAGCGCGTTCCTCATTTCCGCCGTCAGGCGAATCTTTTTCGACTCGCTATCCGCCATCGCATCGTAACTGTCGTCATACTCGTCATCGTAATCGTCGCAAACGTTCGTGTACTCCTGGTAGCGATTTTTCATCTCCTTCACGTGACTCTTGTCGTCCAGCATTTGCTGCAAATTCTTCGCTCCCCCCGGCATTCCCTTCCCCTTCTTGATCACTCCCTTGACCGTGTCGTGAACCATCACGTCGAATTCGTCCCCGTCGTAAACATTTAGGCGTTGAATTCCTGTCTCCAGGAAGAAACTATCCAGTTTATCTGCTGGAATGAAAGGTTCGGTGGGATCGGCCTCTGCCAGATCCGGCGGAAGATTCCCTTCCAGAACCGCAGCAATCGCTTGCTCAACCCCATCGTAGCGACTTAAAATCTTCCGCACGTAACCACCGCCCAGATGTGGCAGAACATCCAGTACCTTCTGAACCTGCTCCTCTATTTTTTGCTCCTCGGACAGAGGTTGGGCGGAGACAGTGCTGGGACCAGGTGACTGTTCTTCCACGGCTCCCCCAGTGGCCTCTCCGAAACCTTCATTCTCTTCTGGGATGATGGTCTCTTCACAGTGGCCATTGGTGAGTGCGCTCTCTTCCCCGCCGCAATAGGCATTCTGAACAAAATCCAGCTTGAAAAAATCCAATCCGGGACAGGCTTGTTTGAGGATGTCCAAATCACGCTCCACCGGGTAATGCCGTTGGTAGTCCTTCACGAATGTCGGATCGGACAGGCATTCGGTGAGTATGCAGAGAAACTTATCAGCAGGCAGAAGGCTGTCATTCGGATTGTCCAGAATCGTTTCCAGCTGAAGGTTGACGATGCTGCGGAAGGCTAGCAGCAACTCCATGCGGGCGGAGTTTAGGTAGCCCAGATAGGGTGATTCGTTGTCCTTGGCGAAGATGTTTCTATACAGCAGTACGATTGTGTTGTCGTAGAAATTGGTAATTGACGGTTCGAACCCAAGTTCGGAGCAGAGTGGGCGCACCTCGGGATAGAGTTCGACCAGAAGTGAGAGGGTGGAGCAGCAGTCCAGGGTGTACACGGCGAGGTCGTTCAGAGTACCCACAGTGGCCACGTTCCCATCGATGCGATCCGTTTCGATCTGAAGCTGGATCGTTTTGAATGTCTGGAAGAGTGGGTCAAATGTGTGAAATATTGAATTGGTAATAAACGCAGAACACTCACGCTCTATAGAGGCGAATGAACTGCAAAGTTTAAAGCCTCTTAAAAACAAAGAAAGAAGAAAGAAGACTCACGCTCTGCAGGTACTGCAGCGCCACCCGGAGATCCTGTCGATATTTCGGCTGAAGTTTGAACACTGTCTGCAGCATCAGCGTCAGCACGTGTTTATTCTCCCTTCCGTAGACTGGCAGCAGATCGAACAGCAAGGGAATCGAAATAAGATAGTGTTTGTACAGAAGTTCGCCCATATACTCCTTCCCAATCCAGCACTGGTCCGACTCATGTTGCGTAATCATACGACAGATGACCTGGAGAACCCTGCGAAGAGCTGCCGAGTAGAGTGGAAACACGTTCGGAGAGCTGCGCACCACCCCCGAGAGGTAATATGGAATGGCTGATTGTGTAAACGAGATAACGCTCTCGATGGCACCCGCGTTGTGGACTAGGGTTGACCAGAATCTGTACAAATAGGAACGGAATATAGACATCAATAAAAATATTGTGCCATTTTAAATATGGCAGAGGATTGGTGATTTCCGGAAATGGAGATCTCTGACACTAATACCTCCCTAGTTGTTAAAAAGGAACAGCGAAGACACTCAAGCACGGTTCTACTTCGGAAGATATTTCTCCCGGGAACGAGTCAGCTAACCTTACCAAACCCCCGTCTAAAAAATTCACAAACCTCAACCCTCCCCCTACACCCTTACACTTCCACCCTTCCACTTATCTTCCACCATCTTACCTTCAATCTCGCCTACACCCCCCTCCTCGCCTTCTGTTGTGATCCCTCCCCGTGTCAAGATCTATCCAGAAGATGCTGCTGGAACTGGCCCATGGAATGTTTTCTTCAAACCTATACTCTAAGGAAAATCTCTGAAGTCATGCAAACCGCGGAAGATCTGGCAAGATATATCGCCATTAGCCCGAACAAATTGCGAGTTATCGTGACTGATCAGAAGCACACAAAGCCAGAATTTTACAATTGAGTATCAGGTTTACATTCCCTCTCACGTAGTCGAAATTGAGGGTGTGGTAAACGAAAGGGGGGCTTACGTGCGAATTCCTTACGAGTAAAGGTGCTTGGCATTTTATACAATTGTCCATGGTGACTGTTAAGTACTTGGACTGCCACCAGTTCGGAACAGCTCCCCATTAAGGAATTCAAACTAAATCCGACTCGTTTCGAGTCACTTTCACTCTCCCTTACTACGTGATGATGGAGAAATTGAGGTTACCCACGCGACTTCGGTTGCCCCGGCTGCATTCTGTGCCAATAAAGAATGCTGTGCCACTTGCGGAGCAATATGTGGGCGAACCCTGCAGTGCGACTGAAAAAGTGTCCATATTGCGGGGGAGCTCCTGACGTGCTCTCCAAATGTGAAACATACAAGAGTCGATGGGATAAACAGAAGCGCTCTTTGAAGGTACGGTTTGAACGCACTTTCGCGGAAATTTTGAAAGTATATATATATATATATATATATATATATATATATATACTGGTTCGGCAACGATCATCAGTCTTCAAAAAACATACGTTGCGCTGCACTTGAGTTCCATTTTCATCAGCGCACTTTCATAAGAAACACGTATTCTCTCTTGGTACGAAGTGTACAAAACTCATAAACACGGCGCAGAATTCAGATACTTGTGCTTCTCACTTGTGTGATGCGCGCCTCTTTTTATACACACCTCAAATTCTAGCGCCTGTTTTGTCTTCGCTCGTTCAAAGCAAAGCATGAAATCAACAGCGCTACATCTATACAAACCGTATACGCTTGTGTGAAGAAAAACAACACAACAGAGAAATCAGCGCATGTGTATACAGGTCGGACGGATAATCGAGTCCGACCTGTATACACATGCGCTGATTTCTCTGACTCGATTATCCGAAATTTTAGACTCGATTATCCGGAGTATTTTATTTTTGATTTTCGGAAATTTTGAATAATTTGTATAATAATTCCATATTGAATAGCCAATATGGGTATCAAATGGAAGGGCTTGACTAGTAGGATACAGTTATTTATGAAAACTGCAAATCCAAAATGGCCGCCACAACAAAATGGTGGATTACATTTTTTCTCAGAACCTCATCAATCTGGGTATCAAATGAAAGGGCTTGACTAGTAGAATACAGTTATTTATGAAAAATGCAAATCCAAAATGGCCGCCACCACAAAGTGGCAAATATATATATATATATATATATATATATATATATATATATTTTCAAAACCACATCAATATGGGTATCAAATGAAAGTGCTCGACTAGTAGAACATAGCAGATCATGAAAAATTCAAATCCAAGATGGCCACAGTTCGCAAATAACTGATTACTTTTAAATGGTTTCATTCAGCTTGCCCTGTTTGTATGTATGTTTGAGTGTTTGTAGTATTGCCCCCAATGTCCTGGAAAAAAGGTAATGAAGATGGTCGAGTTTCGAGCGACACAGCATGCGCTGCCATAACTATTTTGCAAATAGTGACGTCAGTCGTTGTGTTTATCTTTGATTGCCCACCGCATCCATGTAAAAATGCTATTTTCAGGAAGCAATTTATCAATTAAAAACGTAAATTTTTGTAGAGATCCCGCTGAATATGAGGGTAATGTGTTAGCGTGGAGTGAATATTTGTGAAAAAGACGGATGAAAGTTATATTTCCATGTGCGCTCCCCCACGTTCATAGAAACAAACGAAGTTTCATTATTTTACCGTTATGAAGTTATTTTACCTTTATGAAGTTATGAAGAAGACGAATACATCCAACAACGTGTGGGATAGAATGCGTGTAATGTTGTAATAAAGCTGATGAAAGACATCCTTTTTTTTTTGTTTGAACACACGTGTTGTAATTCATGAAAATGCATTGCGTTTTGATCTGGTAATAGCAAAGGCTTTGACGGCGTTCCTCGCGATAGCGTTTCGCAAACTTTCCAGAACAGCCGGTGGATTTTTCATCAACAAATTTCTTCTTACCTGCCTTGTTCTCACACATATTTTAGAACTTGTCACTCAGAGTACATTCAAGGCGTGTTTCTTGGCATAGAAACTCAAACTAAGCGTAGAACATAGCAGATCATGAAAAAATCAATTTCAAGATGGCCGCAGTCCCCAAACAACTGATTACGTTTTTAAAATATTTCATTCAGCTTAACCTGTTTTTATGTATCTTTGAATGTTTGTAGGGTTGTCCCACATTAACAGAAAATTGACCCCGTTCCTGTTGACTGATTGATCTAAAATTTGGGAGACACCTTTAATTCTACTGTTATTATAAAACTCCGTATCCCATGATCTTGAAAAAAATAATTTGGCCGTCGCTAAAAATGGCTGAATGATTTGCCTTGGAGAACACGAAACATAATAAACAACATAAATTTAAAAAGGTCGCCGCCACTAAATGGTCGACTATGTATATTTTGCAATCTCCTCAATATCGGTATCAAATGAAATGATTTGACTAATAGAATACAGTACATCATGAAAATATTCCGGAGAAAATTAGGAATGAAATAAACGTTGGATTTTTACTGTCCACAGTTGGATCATATACCCCACGATTTTATTTTAGTCTCATAATTGTCCTAGATTAATGAAGGAACGGATGTGATAACTACTAACTGCTACTTACCTAATTATTTTCTAGCTTTTAGTACATTAAACCGTTTAACTAAAAAAGTTTCTTTCACTTATTTTATTTTCTATTTTTTAGTAAGTTATTTTATTAGTTAGTTATTTTATATTGAGGGGATTGCAATAAATACATAGTAAAAAATTTTGTGGCGGCGACCTTTCCGAATTTATGTTGTTCATAGTGTAGTGTACCCACCATGTCAAGCCATTCAGCCATTTTTAGCGGCGGCCAAATTGAATGTTTAAAGATCATGGTATACGCAGTTTTATTATGACAGTAGAATTAAAGGTATGTTCCAAATTTCAAATCAATCAGTCAACAGGAACGGGGTCAATTTTCTATTAACGTGGGACAGCCCTACAAACACTCAAACATACATACAAACAGGGCAAGCTGAATGGAACCATTGAAAAGTAATTGTTTATTTGAAAACTGCGGTCATCTAGGATTTGGATTTTCATGATCTACTGTGTTCTACCCAGTGTTGTAAACGGTCGACATTTCTCTCAACCATCACATACTGCCCTTGCTCAAGAGTTACGGCTCAATATGTATTGCGAATGTAGCCAAGCTCGGTCACATCAGAAATAAACGCACAGCCGCAAACACGACTATCAGTTGAACGTTTATATGTTTTCTCTTTCTGTCGACCGTACCCAGAAGAGCGATGAAAATATGCTATTTCCATTCTACCATTCGTGCTCATAACCATCCCTCAATTCCGGCTAATATGACTGTAGTTTTAATGTCATTTGACATTAAAACTGCAGTGGTGTGCATTCTTTTTCTCCCTTTATTCTGCATTCAAGCGTAGCTGCACATATCCATCCACCTGCTCACTCACACATCCATACACGATGGATGGTATTCAGACGGATTGCTATATCAAAGCAACCGTCGAAATCTCCCCTATCAGCACGGTGCTTCTGACATTCAACCGAGACGGTCATGTTTTGACGTAGGACTACGTCTAACCGGAAGATATAGAGGGTGAAATGGAAATCTAGGCACTGAACAAGTAGGAAAAAATGCAAGATTTGGAACGCTTATAACTCGAGCATTTCTCAATAGATCGCAAAGGTTTTTGCATCAATTGATAGGAAATATATCTACGCATCTATCGTAACGAATAACATTTCATTTTTCTTGAGATAAATAATTGTGAAATATCAAGCATTGTCCAAATACACTATGTGCCCATTTTTGATTGGTCCATTTTGTGCTCCTCAAATCGTACCGACCAAAACGGGCAACCAGAGCAGCAGCGAAATAGAATGAAGCACGATTGGAAAGGAAAAAGAAAAAAATGAGGGAAACATTGGTCGCAGTCTCACACATGCGTAATTCTCGAGCCAGCCAGTCAGCTTAAAAATCCCCTCTCCGCTGCCGTAACGATCGTTCTCATCCGAACCGTACACCACATCGTTTCGCATCACCTCACATCAACAAACCAACACAAGCAGCCATGGTTGGATATGGCAAAGGAGGAAAAGTGAAGGGAAAGGCATAATCCCGCTCGAACCTTGATCTGGAGTTCCCGCTCGTGTTGATCTGGAGTTCCCCGCAAGGGTAGCTAGGTAGCTAGGTGCACCAGTCCACCTAGCCGGCGTTATATAGCTTCGGCCGCCGAAGTGATCGAGTTAGCTGGCAAAGCTGCTCGCGACGATAAGAAAACCTGCATTCGGAACAGAACACATTCGGTTCGGTGGACATCAAGACAACAGGCAGTTGCAGCGAGTGGCGAGTGGCAAACGCAATCGCAAAACGGCATCAGGTAGCAGAAGAAAAAAGTTTATTCTTTATACAAACTGCTTTGGTGGCAAATCCAGAACAAGGCGGCATCGAGGGCGTTCGAAATGGTTTTTTTCAAAACCACGAGTACTAAGTTTTCTAAATTGAAACCATTCCATAAAACAAGGCGCTTTTCAGGGCCATTAAACATTCCAAAAAAGAGTTTAGGAAATAAAGTTCAATGCTTTCTAAAACATTATCCAAAATAATAATAAAACACAAATTGATGTTTTCATAATTTGTTTGCCAGGATCTGATGAGTATGTGAATTTGGCAGTTGTTCTGAGCTTATTGATAGTTGGGGACTTTCCTGATTATTCAATTTTCACCAATTCTTAAATTGTTTCCAGATTTAAAGTACAGTAATCTACAATTAGTTCGACATTTAGCTAATTGGACGGACATGTAATGCGACTTATTTAGTTGGACATTTTTGTAAGCATAGAGATCCAAATTATGACCCCACATTGAAAGTCGACACTGTACCACTGTCATCGCAAATGTTCAATTACAGGTTAAAATTACCTCCAATCCGGCACTGAGTGGTGGTAATGCGACGTGCCATTGAATGTAATTTACTGTAAAATATGTCACAAGCTGGATGGGAAGAAATTTTCCAACTGTGAAAACTGTGGCGAGTGACAACAAATCGCTAAACAGGAAGATTTAGCCGAACAAGATGGGGATATCGAGTAATAACAAAACAATAAACTCTTTAGACTTTTTGTGATCCTGAAAAGGACCCTTTTTAGTCTGTATGTGAATCCAACGAGCGAATAAATCGTAATGAATGTATTTTTTTGCCATTGCTCCCTTTTAACGCTCATTCGTTCGTCTCGTTGGACCCGCCCCTTTGGCTGAGTCTGCCGATTTGTCTCTATCCTGTGAGTGTGTACCGCTGGAGTATAAAACACACGGACCCCAAAAAAATATCTTATTTTCTTTCAAACCTTAAACCCGTGTGGTTGTACGGCATCGGCATCGTGTACTCAACAAAGGAGGAAAAGAGAAGGGAAAGTCAAAATCCCGCTCGAACCGTGGTGGTCTGCAATTTCCCGTGGGTGTATCCGCCAATTGCACCGGAAAAGGTTGCTAGGTCGAGCGCGTTAGTACCTGTGTACCAGTCCACCTAGCCGGCGTTATATAGTTTCGGCCGCCGAAGTTATCGAGTTAGCTGGCAAAGCTGCTCGCGACGATAAGAAAACCTGCATACGGAACAGAACACATTCGGTTCGGCGGACATCAAGACAACAGGCAGTTGCAGCGAATGGCGAGTGGCAAACGCAATCGCAAAACGGCATCAGGTAGCAGAAGAAAAAAGTTTGTTCTTTATACAAACTGCTTTGGCGGCAAATCCAGAACAAGGCGGCATCGAGGGCGTTCGAAATGGTTTTTTTCAGAACCACGAGTACTAAGTTTTCTAAATTGGAACCATTCCCTAAAACAAGGCGCTTTTCAGGGCCATTAAACCTTCCAAAAAAGAGTTTAGGAAATAAAGTTCAATGCTTTCTAAAACATTATCCAAAATAATAATAAAACACAAATTGATGTTTTCATAATTTGTTTACCAGGATTTGATGAGTATGTGAATTTGGCAGTTGTTCTGAGCTTATTGATAGTTGGGGACTTTCCTGATTATTCAATTTTCACCAATTCTTAAATTGTTTCCAGATTTAAAGTACAGTAATCTACAATTAGTTCGACATTTAGCTAATTGGACGGACATGTAATGCGACTTATTTAGTTGGACATTTTTGTAAACATAGAGATCCAAATTATGACCCCACATTGAAAGTCGACACTGTACCACTGTCATCGCAAATGTTCAATTACAGGTTAAAATTACCTCCAATCCGGCACTGAGTGGTGGTAATGCGACGTGCCATTGAATGTAATTTACTGTAAAATATGTCACAAGCTGGATGGGAAGAAATTTTCCAACTGTGAAAACTGTGGCGAGTGACAACAAATCGCTAAACAGGAAGATTTAGCCGAACAAGATGGGGATATCGAGTAATAACAAAACAATAAACTCTTTAGACTTTTTGTGATCCTGAAAAGGACCCTTTTTAGTCTGTATGTGAATCCAACGAGCGAACAAATCGTAATGAATGTATTTTTTTGCCATCGCTCCCTTTTAACGCTCATTCGTTCGTCTCGTTGGACCCGCCCCTTTGGCTGAGTCTGCCGATTTGTCTCTATCCTGTGAGTGTGTACCGCTAGAGTATAAAAGTTGTCCCCTTTGTATAGTCCTACGTCACTCCGGTTATGTCCCCGACATTACCCACCCGTCTTTTTTAGCGCCCCTTTGAAAAGAGTAGCGAAAATAGAAGTTTTCTCCTCACACAACTGGTTCTATGCTAAAGGAAATTCCTTGAGGCTCTAAGCAGTCCTAAATAAAGTTTTTCTCGCAGGTGTACAAGACGAGGACAAGGAGGAGGCCACCGAACAGCCTAGACGGTTGGTGGCTTTCGATACCGGCAGTTTTCACTGCCCCTAGCGTCGGTCCCTGTTTTTGACGCGTTTTTTGCAGCTCACTTATATATACCCCACATTATTATTACTGGTTACTTATCTCTGGTGGTGGTTTTTATTTTCAGCTGGTGTTTTGATCCTGGATTGCAGAGTGGTGGTGTACCCACACTACCGTTTTTCCGGTGCGGGGGCGCACCCCCCCAGCAGCAGTACATAGTGTTAGTGATATTTATAACAGTTTTTCTTTAAACCTCATAGACTTTATAGTAGTGTTTCATTGCATTGAAAGCAGTGTTTCTAGTGAAATTTAAAAACTTTTTTGAAACAAGCTCCGAAACTTTTGAGCCTTTTATTTTTTTTTATTCTGCATTAGTGCCATTTTTAGTGTGTATCTCTACATCTACCTCCCTGGCTGTACCTCCCGGGTATAGCCAGCCTCTACCATGGCTTCCAGCAGTGCCGGTAAGTCAACAAACCTTTATAATAGCGTGCCCACCACACGCACCTCTCCTCTCTGGGCCGACCCCTTATGTGGGGAGCTCCAAATTTTATTGCTCAAAGCAACTGGCAAGAATACTCTACCATCAAACCCTTTCGTTGTTTCCAAAACCATCCAAGCTGTTACGGATCGCGATTTCAAGGACGCGAGACCACAGCGCGATGAGAACAATAACCTTCAATATGTGATCCATATTCGTAACAAAGAATATGTGGATGCACTCCTGGGTATTAAGTCTTTAATTGACAAGACCCCTGTGGAGATTAATTTTCACCCTACCTTGAACCAGCGCAAATGCGTGGTATCCTGTAGGGATGTGATTGATATGGCAGAAGCTGTACTTTTAAAAGAGCTTGCTGACCAAAAAGTTATTGCTATCAAACGAATTTCTCGTATGGACCCAACCAAGAAGGAATTAATTCCAACTCCAACCCTGATTTTGACCATCAGTGGTACTGTAATTCCGGAATATATTAACTTTGGCTTCATCCGCGCCCCCACGCGCAATTTTTATCCGAATCCGATGCAGTGCTTCGGCTGCTACAAATTCGGGCATACTTCAAAAAAATGTAGGACCAAGATCCAATTATGCCGAAACTGTGGACAAGCACACCCAGAACTAGGCAATGAAGAAACAGCCAAGAACTTCATTTGCAACGCTCCTGCCTTCTGCGTAAATTGCAGTGGCAACCACCCTTCTACGAATAGAAAATGCCCTGCATGGGTTGCAGAGAACAATATTACTAAAGTGAGGGTAGACCAAGGAATATCTTACAAGGAAGCCAAACAAAGCTACCAGACCAAAGTAAATGGATCCTCGTACGCAAGCAAAGTCCAAGAGAGACTTAACTTAATCCAAAGCACGGGATGCAATCGCTGTAAGTGCAACTGCACGCAGCCCAACCCTACCCCAATCATCCAAACGGTTTCCACACCGATAGTTAACCAGCCAGACACTGAATATACCATCTCCACTTCCGATTCCGAAACTGATCCAGAAATTCCCATGGAAACTGAATCAGCAAAATTAAATAAACGTAAAATCAAAAATTCAACTTCAGATGATTTGAAATCATCTGAAGATGAAAATTTCCGCGTTAATGATAAAACAAAGAAAAGATATAAAAACCAACAACCAGAAATCTCTCAACCGGCCGCCCCACAACAGGCCGACCCTCAACCATCCACTTCATACAAAACAGTACCCAATACGAATCGAACAATACCAAATTATTTAAAATTTGACCCTAGACTGAAGACCAAGACTTCCAAAGGTAACAAACAGTCAAAATAATTTCTGATATACCTCCTTCCAAATTAATTAAACCCTTCAAGAGCCTCCATAACATTTCTTAAAATTCAACGCTCCACACAAAAACAGTACACCTGTTGTCCAAAATTCAACATCCAACCGAAAACTTGCCATTCAATGAAATTTGCGTGGGCTTAGTAGGTCAATGGATGAAATTAAATTAATGTTAGCTGAGGAGAAACATCTCCCACTAACACTTGCATTCCAAGAAGCCAGAGTGACTAAGATTACACCCGATTTTAACCTTTCACTACAAGGTAAATACAAGTGGTACTTCCGTGAGGGACTTACCTCACGACAAGGTGGAGTATGCCTCGCTGTTTTGAGCCATCTCCCACATACCCTCATCCAAATTTCATCACAGTTACAGATATGCGCAATCCAACTCACGGGACCGTTACGGTTAACCCTTGCTTCTATATACATTTCCCCAACGCATAGTAACAGTAATTTGGAAGCAGAAATGAACAATGCCATTCAACAATTACCACACCCTTTCATAATCATGGGTGATTTTAACGCCTACCATACTGTATGGGGTGTCCAAAGATGCAATTTAAGAGGTAAAATTATTTTAAAAATCGTTGAACAACTTAACCTCATCATACTGAACGACTTCCAACATATTCGTATGGATGAACACTCTGGCTCTACTTCTTCAATTGATTTAACGATTACCTCATGGGACCTTGCGCCCAGAGTCAGATGGTGTGTCGATGATGATCTAAGAGGAAGTGATCATTTTCCCATTCACATCCGAACACTGACCAGTAATCCAAAAATCCTCCTGCGAAGGAGATGGTTGTACCAATTTGCCGACTGTGATGGTTTCGAATCAACCATTTCGCATCTGTTACCTGCACAGGGTAAGTGGTATCTCCGGCCGGAAGACAGTCCCATGGTGGAATAATGATGTCAAACAGGCCATTAAATCCAGAAGAAAAGCGCTAAGGAAGCTTAGAAGACAACTGGACGGTAGTGAGACAAAAGTACTTGCCCTAGCTGATTTTCAATCTACTAGAGCTAGAGCAAGGAAAATTATAGCGGAAGCTAAACAAAATAGCTGGCTTAAATTTCTTGATAGCTTTTGCCCTCAGACAACTTCTAGTGAACTGTGGAGCAAGGTTAATACAATCAGTGGCAAAAAAAGATCGCGAGGCTATTCCATTATGATCAATGGTACCACTACCGATGATCCCGGAACCATTGCTGAACATTTAGCTGACCATTTTGCTATACTTCTGCCACCTCCAACTACAAAAGCGACTTCAAAGCTCGTAAAACTGCCGCGGAGACTACAGAGTTTCCCTCGGACTCAGGGGAACCTCATATTTACAATATCAGGTTTTCTATGAAAGAAATGTTGTGGTCCATTAGTAAGTCCAAAGGCAAATCAGCCGGACCAGACGAAATAGAATACAGCAAATGTTAAAACATTTACCTTTCCACGTCAAAACGTCGCTGCTCCAAATTTATAATAACCTTTGGGCTAGCAAATGTTTCCCCGACTCATGGAAGGAAGGGCTAGTCATCCCCATCCCTAAACCGATGGAGAAAAAACCACTAGCCACTAGTTTTCGTCCCATCACCCTTCTCAATTGTCTAGGTAAGGTCTTCGAGAGAATGATCAAACGGAGATTGATGACGAACCTTGAAGAACGTCATCTCCTGGATCCTCGACAACATGCTTTTCGTCAAGGCAATGGTACCAACACGTATTTCAGCCAACTTGATCAACACCTTCACGTGATCACGCGAGACCACCTTCACGGGGAACTCGCTCTGTTGGACATATCCAAAGCCTACGATACAACCTGGAGATATAATATCTTGGACCAACTCCATCAATGGGGTATCGAAGGTAATTTGTTCGAGATAATTCGCAGTTTTCTACAAAATCGTAGCTTCAAAGTTCTTCTCGGAGGAGTCACCTCCACCAGTAAACTGCAAGAAAATGGAGTGCCACAGGGTTCTGTGCTATCGGTTGCTCTTTTCCTGATAGCGATGCAATCATTATTTGATGCCATACCCCAAAATATTGACGCTTTGCTATACGCAGATGATATTCTGCTAATTTCAAAAAACTCATTCCCAGTACTAGCAAGAAGAAGACTTCAGGAAGGAATCTCGTCTGTTAATAACTGGGCGAATTCCGTGGGATTTAGGATCTCAGCTGAAAAATCTCAAGTTCTTCATTGCTGCAACAATAAGCGTCACAGGAAAAAACTACGTTCTTATCTTCTGAACGGTAGTTCCATCAAACGAGTCAATTCTGCACGAATTCTCGGTGTAATGGTGGACAAAAAACTCACGTTCAATAAACATATAAAGAGTACAATATCGGACATTAAAAACCACCTTAACTTAGTTAGCGTTATAAGCGGTCGAAGCCGAACAGGATCCCGCAAAACTATCTTCAACATTGGAAGAAGCTTAGTCTATTCCAAACTTACTTACGGTATTGAACTCTTCAGCCGTGCCACCTGGAAAACGCTTGAAGAACTGAAGCCTAGCTATCAAAAGATAATAAGACTAGCATCAGGGGCCTTTAGAACTAGCCCAAGTAAAGCGTTACTCGCTGAGTCAGGCAATTTACCCTTCAAATTGTTCCTCACAGATTCTACAGCACGCGCGCGATACGAACGCTCGAGAAACATCCAACATTTGAATCCTCTCTTGTGAGAGTGAATAACTGGTTGCAGGATACATGCCGAACCACTCTTCCAACGATTGCACCAATTCCCATTATTAACCTTCGACCATGGTATAAACGGGAACCTCAGATTGATTGGTCAATTAAAAACTCTGTGCGAGCTGGTGAAAACAGCAGCATAGTTTTGGCCATTTTCAACAACCACATCCACAGTAAATACCTTTTTCACCACAAGATCTTTACAGATGGATCCTTTGATGGTTTACAAGTAGGTATCGGCATTTCTGCTAATAACCTGCAAGTTAAGTTCCAACTCCCAAGTATCTGTTCGGTATTTTCAGCTGAATTAGCGGCACTTCTTATCGCTACATCAAAGTGCGAACACAACAGAAAGACGGTTATTTTCACCGTTTCTGCTAGCGCGCTTCTTGCTCTTGAGAGCGGAAGTAGCAAACATCCATGGGTACTCGCAATTGAAGAGAAAACTGCCCAAAATGATATCACCTTCTGCTGGATCCCAGGTCACTGTGGAATCCGCGGTAACGAAGAGGCTGATCGCCTAGCCAAAGAAGGGAGAACATCCGAACTATGGAGCACAAGCGTCCCATCTGATGGGTTAACTCATCTCTGATGACGTGCTGGGAGAACGAATGGAACATCTGCAGAGATACTTTTTTGAGAAAAATTAAAAACACTACCCATCCTTGGATGGATAGAAACCAAAGATCTTTTCAAGTATGTCTAACACGTCTTCGTATTGGACATACCAAATTAACGCACAGGTTCTTGGTTGAAAAAACCGAACCACCCATTTGTAATACCTGTAACGTCAGGCTGACCGTAGAACATTTTCTACTTGTCTGCCCACGTTACAACCTTATGAGAACTAAGTTTCAGATAGCTGACAACCCAAGGACAGCCCTAGCAAGAGATAACTTGGAGGAGGACAAATTACTGCATTTCCTGAAGGAGACGGATCTTTTGGAGCTTATTTAACCACTATACAATTATTTACTATATGTTACAGACTTAACCACATCATTCATACTAACACCTAATGCTTGTGAGCTAATATATGTGTTACCAACGTATTACATATGTTAGGTCACACACATTTTATTTATAAAAAAAATTAATAAATATATAAAAAAAAACAAAAAACAAAAAAAAAATTAGTTAGATATGTAGTTAGATATCACAAACCAAACACACCCACACACACACTTAGACACACACACTCACAACAAAATACACAGATGTTGATTTTTTGTAAAAATAGGCTCTTTTCCGACATACGAATTCAAATTTTGCGTGGATGGCACACAAGTCAATTAACATCTTTTAATTACCATATAATTCACTTTCAGCTTCCTGGGCTAGACATCATTTCTCATTTTATTTTCTTTCAGCGTGTTTGATATAATTATTTCTTATTTCTACTACCAGGTGACCAAATATGCCTCCCATTACTAACGTACTTCTCTTCCAGCATATGTTGTACAATTATTACACTATATACATGATTTACCGGAAACGAGAGCAGAGGAAGCATGCGCGAAATTTGATTTAAAAAAAAACCCAAGGCCTTTCTCAAGGCTAGAGGCGAATGAACTGAAAAGTTTAAAGCCTCTTTAATTCAACATCATCATCATCATCCCCTATCAAGTGCGAATGTGTTGAATGAACGTTTTCAGCGGTGAGCGTTCCCCGTGAACTCTGTTGTTTAATTACGGGGCGATGGATATCTAATGTATAGGACGAAAAAAAGCCGAAATGTCATATGACATTTTTAGTTCGACGGTTGTTTGACTGTTTATTTTATGATGTTCATTAATGACACAGCACATACGTCTCCATGAACAGTCATACGATGGTGACCATTAGCAACACTGGTTCTACCAGTCGAGCGCTTTCATTTGATACCCATATTGATGGGGCTTTGAAAAAAATGGCGCCATTTTGTGATGGCGGCCATTTTGGATCTGCATTTTTCATAAAAAACTGTGTTCTACTAGTCAAGCCTTTTCATTTGATACCCATATAGATGGGGTTCTGAGACAATATGTTATCCGCCATTTTTTAGTGCCCGCCATCTTGGACTTGTATTTTTCATAAATAACTGTATTCTACTAGTCAAGCCCTTTCATTTGATACCCATATTGATGGGGTTGTGAAAAAATATATATATAGCGCCATCTTGTGGTGGTGGCCATAACGGGTTTGCATTTTTCATAAATAACTGTGCTCTATTATTCAAGCCCTTTCGTTTGATACCAATATTGATGGGGTTCTGAGAAAATATAAAATCCGCCATTTTGTAGTGGCCGCCATCTTGAATTTGCATTTTTCATAAATAACTGTATTCAAGCCTTTTCATTTGTTACTCATATTAGCTATTCAATATGGAATTATTATATAAATTATTCAAAATTTCCGAAAATCAAAAATAAAATACTCCGGATAATCGAATCCCGGATAATCGAGTCCGACCTGTATATGTATTTTTTTTAATTTCTTCATATGAAACAGAAGTCATGTAGAAAATTTAAAAAATTAGTCCAAAATGGTAAAATTATTTTTGACTTTGTAAAACATCAAATTTAAAAAAAAAAATCGAAACTTCAAATTTTTGTATGTTAACAATTATTTTTAGCCACAAAATATGAATCCTGATGTGATTTAAAACAAAAAAGTTCATTATCAGTTTCCTTCCCGGTCGGTCTGACAGCTCATATGAGCCCGGCACACGGAAAATCGTCGACTTTCTTGTTACAGCCATTGCAGAGGTAAGATGTGTTAGCGAATCCCGGGGCAAAGTAGCATACCCGACGGAGCCCGGTAATTCACACAAGGTATAGTCATTGTCCATGCTTGTCCATGGGGAGGGAAGGGCTTTTTCTGTCCCCGTGGTTTGTGTACAGCCCCTTGTTGATTTTTTTTATATACAGATTTGTGTGATTTCAATTTGCAAAGCAATTTCTAAGATATTGACAAGTTTTCGGGTCAACAATTAACAAGTATATAACTGTTGGACAATTGATCTTTCGAATGAAGTGGTCGTAGGATAAATTCCTGCAAATTTAAATGAAACCGGAATTTGTGATTTTTCGATTGTAAAGTATATTTTCAATCAAATTGAGTGAACAATAGGTAGTATGAGTGAATTTGTAGTGGGTGTTCAGGGTGTAAAAAAATGTTATAAAATTACAGAAGGAAATTTGAAGAAACTAGACAAGTTGGTAGAAGCGTGAAATAAAGGGAATCAATCAGAAAAAAACAGATGTGAACACAAATACGAATTGTTGAAATTTATCTGAATAAAAAAAAATGTTCTTAGTTTGAGCTGATCATAAAAAGGAATGCTTCGAAATTGGTTTCTGTATCCGCAGCAATGATCGACGCCTATTTTCACATATTGACCTAAATTGTAACTGATAACTGTTTCCAACTTCCATACCATTATCTCCGAATGCATGTGCATTAGTTTCAAACTAATTCCCAATTCAACAACATCGCCGTTAAGATGCTGCTTCTATTCACACTACTCTCAATCATCGGCGCAATTGTCTACGCCTTGATCAAACATCGCTTCAACCACTGGAACCGTCTTGGCATTCGCCAAATGAAACCACTTCCCATTCGGTGATTTCGGACCAGTCATCCGGCAGCAGCAGTCAACAGCGGATTTCTACCGCAAGCTGTACAACCGCACCAAACAACAGTCCGCTTTCGTGGGAGTGTACATCTTCCTCCGACCGGTTTTGGTTATCAACGATACTCAGCTAGCGCGGGACATTATGACGCGAGATTTCGCGCACTTCAACGATCACGGTGTCTACGTGGACGAGCAGCGAGATCCGCTAAGTGGGCACCTATTTGCGCTCACCGGAGAAAGGTGGCAACAGCTGAGGGCGAAACTGATGCCCGCCTTTACGCCGGCACGATTGCGGGAGATGATCCACATTCAACTCGCCACCGGACAGGCACTGCAGCGATACCTCGGGCATTTCGCAGCTGCAGGTGAAGTCCTGGAGATGCGGGATGTGTTTAGTCGCTATGCAATCGATGCTATCGCATCGGTAGCGTTCGGAATCGAAATCGATTCCATTCACAACCCGGAGGAGGAGTTCTACCGGGTCGGGAAATTAGTGATGCAATCGAACGTGGGAAGCTTTTTACGGTGGACCATCAGCTTCTTGGCACCCAATGTGATGCGATACACGCGAATGAAGCTGTTTTCGCAGGAAGTTGAGGATTTTATGATTGATCTCGTTCGCCAAACAGTTGAATACAGGGAAAGGTAACACATTTCCCGCAAGGACATCCTTCAATTGCTGCTACAAGTGAGAAATACTGGTGCTGTAGCAGGCAGCGATTCGTGGGATGTTGATTCAACTAATAGCATCAAGAACCTCTCGATAACTGAAATTACGGCAGCGATTTTTACGTTTTTCTTAGCTGGATACGAAACCGTTTCATCCGCGATGGCATTTTGTCTATACGAGCTAACTAAGAATCAAAGCATCCAACGCAAAGCGCAACTAGAAATCGACAGAACTCTTCGCCAATTTAACAATGAAATCACCCACGATTGTATCATTAACATGAGATATTTAGAAGCCTGCTTGAACGAAAGTCTTCGAAAGTACCCCCCGGCATCCTTCCTGAACAGGGTTTGTACCAAAGCCTACCCCATCCATGGAACAACCACTGTTGTTCCGGAGGGAACCCCCATTCTCTTGCCCATATACGCATTTCATTGGGACGCAGATTTCTTCCCGAGCCCGAACGAATTCCGACCGGAGCGGTTCGATGACAACGAGCTGACGCTACCATATCATCCCTTCGGTGAAGGGCCACGCCAGTGCATCGGCGTGAGAATGGCCAAGATGAAAGCCAAAATTGGTCTGGCATTACTGCTTAAAGAATATAACTTCCAATTTGCCAACCCGAAGGACGCTTTCAGAGATGCCGATTTGGACCCAAAATACTTCCTATCCTACCCGAGGGGCGGGGTTCGCGTGGTGGTAACGAAGAGAAACTCACCGGAAGTGTTCCAACCCTAGCAGCCACTCCATATCCTTCACGAACCACTCTGTTTCGCTGGCCCACTGGTCCAGCTGGGCGCCCTCTTCCACCAGACCGCCCTTGATGGGGAAGGGTGTGTATTTGCTAAAGCAGCGTGATTCGCTCCACTTCTCGTGCTGAAAAAAATGATAGTTTTTCGAATAGACACTAAGTTGACAAATAAATTGGTTGTCTACCAAGGCAGGAATGTTTCTTTTGATGCCATTCTCATTCACATTCAGAAGTAACTCATTGAGCGGAAGATTCTTCTCATTCTGAGGGAGATCAAAGAAAGATTATGTAAAATCAAGGTTTCTCTCGTACAGTAGTATACCTCGAACGCGACAATTGACATCGCCATGTCCGTTTGTACAAAAGCGTATTTATATTGTTATAATAGCAAAAACAAGTGTAAATTTGTTAATAAATACTCCAACAGAAATCGAACATCTATATTTGTTTACGTATGAATGTTTGCGACACGAACAGCTGACGGTGAATGTCAAAATTTGTACACAGAAGTGTTGCTAGTCTTCTTTGTTCCATATACCTTTGATCCCGATTAAAAATATCTTTCTAAAACGACCAATTCGGGACAAAGAAGGTACGGTGCCGCCATCTACCGGATTTTATGGTAGTATGATGTGTATGTGTGTGAAATATTCATATCAGCGCGTTGAACTTTCTTCCACCAAGTAAGGGACTATCCACACACCACGTGGACAACTTTAGGGGAGTAGATGTTACGAAAATGTCTACGATTGTCTACGGTGAGGGGGGTAGGGGTATAGCCAATGTCCACGTGGATACGTGAAAAAAATATTTGAGAAAAAATAATCACATCTATATTTAAAAATCAACGAAATCTGTATTTCATTTTCAAGAATTTTCTAACTTTCCTATCGTGCTTGTTCTGCGAATTTGACAATAAAAAGTTTGAGCTGTCTGATGTTTTTTGACGTAGAACTACGTCTTTCAGGAAGGATGCCAAATCAGAAAACAGGTCACGTTTCTATGAAATAAAGTTAACGTTAATAACAATTTTCACTGTGAACGAATTCTGATGATTTGCACACCTATCGAATCGTAATATTTCCTCGATATGCTATACATTACAATTCGTCAATCTCTAAACGGTTTAAATTCATACAAACTGGAAGAACCTTTTTTCCCATACATTCATTCTGCCGATGTGTGTGCTAATCCTACCCGTATTTCGAATGCTTATGACTCGAACATTTCTTAACATATCGGAAAGATGTTTGCATCAATTGATAAGAAATATTTCTACGCGTTAATCACAATTAATAAAATGTTATTTTTCATGAGATCAACAATTGAATAACTGTAAGATGTCAAGCATTATCAGAACGCGCTAACTGCCAAGTTTTGATTGGCCCGATTTACGGTTTCTCCAACACAGACGTCAAAATCGATGTACCTGTGGAAATCCGCTTTGCAAATATACATGCAAGTCGGGGGTATTTTTGTTCCCACCGAGCTGTGTTTCCCTAACACGGACTTCAAAATCAATGTGCCTGGGGGAATCCGCTTTGCAAATACATGCATGTCGGGGGTATTTTTTGGTGCTGAGTACTTTTGTACTCGCTTATCGTTGTGCTTATCGTACTTTTAAACTGAGAAGCCTGGGAAAATCGTATACTAGAGGTGAATGAACTTTAGCGGTTCGAGAACTACGTTAACATGAGCTGTGCGATAATTTCAGAGGGAAATGTAAAATACAATGCTCGTTTGACAATTCTTCCGTTCGCATATTATGGTAGTCCTAGGCATCATATCAAACGTAAAAGGACGTTCATCAAATTTATTTGTAACGATGAAAATAATCTATTACAAAAATTTTGATGTATTCTGAAATAATATTCGAAGTGGTAAACAAGTGGATTGTATAATATAACTGCGCAGTTACACGTCGAAATTATGCGGTCATGTCCTAGATACAACTTCTTACATTTTTTTCAAATATTTGTTAGTGTGACACAATGGTAGAATTCGTGGTTTTTGAAAATTCTTAAAATGAAATTGCTACGGAAGTAAATAATCTAGCAATTTGGTGCCAGAGAACTAATCATAAAGCAGTTTGTGAAGATTTATCAGGTTGATCAAGAGCTTCTAAGTTACCAAATATCCTATGTTACCAAATATCCTATGTACAGTGTTGGAAAGAAAAAAGTGAACAGCATTACGCAAAATACTTTTTCATGTTTTTTTTTTTTGGAAAATGAACGTATTTCTCACAATGGAAATGATGTAAACAAGCCATTGTTTGTGTTCATTTTCAAATTTACATAAAACTCCAACTCATCGGATTTTTTCATCCAGTATTGTGCATAGATGCTCTATGGGGTTGGGGTCTGGGGACTGGGATGGCCACTCAAGCATTTTAATCTATTTGGACTGAAAATAGTGCAGCTTCAAGGTGTGCTTGGGATCATTGTCCTGTTGGAAGATATAGCATTTATATTAATTTTCCTGAGTGACGGCTTTAAGTTTCCCTCCAAGACATTGACGTAGGACTCAGCAGTCTTCTATACATCGATCTTGACGAGATTGTCCACCCCATTCCAAGAAAAATAACCCCTCACAAGAAACGATTTTCCACCGTGTTTAACTGTTGCTTGAGTTGGCTTGATAGCTCATCATTTCTTTGTGTTTTTTAACCTCAAACTTACTTTAATCGGTCCAAACAATCTTCTTTCAAAAGTCAGTATGAGTGGAGCTCCTAATCGTGGACCGTCATCATTCTCCTTGAACAGTTTTGCTCAAGTTTTGGTGTTAGGATTTTCCTCATTTCAAAATAAATCATGCAAAATGCTTACTCTAGTTGCAAATCATGACTATGTACCAATATTGTATAAATATGTCAAAATAATGATAATCTTTATATAGATACACAGTTGCATGTTAACATTTTGCGGTCGTATTAAATTTGGACATGGGTGCCATACTGGTCGGAATTATTTTTACTTGAAAGAGCAGTGATGCATAATTTGTATGATAATGAAAAATAAAAAAGATTTTTTCAATTCGTTGTGAACTTTAGATGTGTATCAACTGAATACTGTGTTTTAAAATGCTGTTTTTATATAAAAAATATATATATATATATATTCTAACGGTAAAAAGGTAAAAAAAGGTTTGGTGGCTGAAAACAGACATAGGAATGCAAAGATTTAATTTTTCACTTGCATAACTTTTTTTTTTAAATGTACACCTACACGAGGAATTGCAATTTGGGCAATTTAAAAAAAATTAATACATTACGTATCACTTCTTTACAAAATCAACAACAAATTTCACACGAATTATAACAAGTTTATAATTCGTAGGCCATCCTTAGTTTCCAATCAATCCAAACAACGTATTCGGTCAAGCTACGGCATGTGGAAATTTGAATCTCGTTCCACGCAGAGGTAGCTCAATAAAACTCGCATACTGCCTATTCTTCGGCAGTTCTATTCTTCGTGCGATCAATCTACATAAGTTATCGATTGGGGTGAGAACTGGTAAAAAAGCATGGTAGTCCAGAATCGAAGCCCCAGTCCTATAAGCCATGTAAAGGACCTCCGACTTTAATGAAATGATGCTTTATTCTGAAATATTCACATTATATGAAGAATTTGTTCGAATTTGTTTCGTTCATAATGTTGTTCCTGAGGGTATGTTCGTCTCACCGCATAGAAAGCGCCATTTTACACTGCAAAAAAGGTGTTTTTAATGTTGCTAATTTCTAAAATCAGTCTAATTAGCTCTGCAGAATCCTATACTTTTGTTTTATACTCACCACCATAAAAAAACATTAATTCATTACTCATGGAAAATAACATGTTCAAATTCACCACTTTTTGCTTTCCGTTTTGTTTATGTTTGCTTCATGTAAACTGGCTGTCAAACTCAGCTTCGATGTCCCGAAATTAATGAATGTGAATGTTTGGAAAAAGACAAATCTCGTGTGACCTTTGAAAAGGGGCTGTCCACATACCACGTAGACAGAAAAAAGCACAATTTTAGACAACCTCCTCTCCCTCTGTGGACAAGCGTGGACATTTCCTCCAATTTTTGGGAACAATCAAGAAATTAATTAAATTGTGCTCTAATTCAACTTGTTCCTATTTTCAGTACTTTTCTATTGAAATGATAACTTCAGTAATAGTAGCGGTTTGTTTTATTTTTTTGATTTTTATATCGGTAAGTTATTTGTGTCGCTCTTTCAATCAAATTCCTAAAACATTCCCATTATTCCGCGCGGCGAATGACGTGAGATGGTTCAAATAACTGTATTGTTGTAGGCGAATAGCGTGATTATAGTTCGTCACTGGGTGAGATTTGAAGTCGTCTCCTCATTTGTTATCGATTCGGGTGTCAAATAGAAGCTATTAAGTAACGTAGCTTCCTATCACACGCCACCCGCCGCGCGGTATAAAGGGGATTTTTCGCTTCGTCAAAGCGACATGAGGTTTGGCATTGCACTGGTAGAACACGATGTCTATTATATTCTAATGAACAATACGCGTAATTTTCATTACGTCATCTACTCGTTATCCTATGGTAGCAAATTAGCAAATAAATATTATTATTGTTAAAATAACTGAGCACAATTGAAAATCAGATTTTGATTTTGAAATTTTGATTATGTTTGAGCCGTGAGTTGCTACATTGGCTAGCTGTACTCATCTGGGACAAGCTGAATGAATCCAATCGTGTTGAGTCCATTGATGCTTATCAAAGCTACACCTATCGTATCGATTCAAACCTGAAATGTGATCCGACATTCTTTTTGCTACATTAGAAACCTGAAGTCTACCGAACGAAATGATGGATGCCGGTACAAATTCAAACACACCATCAAGTTCAGTTGAGTTATTTGAAGATTTCCGTTACCCGCCGCCTAAAATCACTGGAAACGATATTGTTGCGGCCTTAAGACAAGTAAACACACTTCTCAAGGACTTTACGGATCTTTTTTGACGTAGGACTACGTCTAACCGGAAGATATAGGGGGTGAAATGGAAATCTAGGCACTGAACAAGTAGGAAAAAATGCAAGATTTGGAACGCTTATAACTCGAGCATTTCTCAATAGATCGCAAAGGTTTTTGCATCAATTGATAGGAAATATATCTACGCATCTATCATAACGAATAACATTTCATTTTTCTTGAGATAAATAATTGAATAATTGTGAAATATCAAGCATTGTCCAAATGCACTATGTGCCCATTTTTGATTGGTCCATTTTGTGCTCCTCAAATCGTACCGACCAAAACGGGCAACCAGAGCAGCAGCGAAATAGAATGAAGCACGATTGGAAAGGAAAAAGAAAAAAAACGAAACATTGGTCGCAGTCTCACACATGCGTAATTCTCGAGCCAGCCAGTCAGCTTAAAAATCCCCGCTCCGCTGCCGTAACGATCATTCTCATTCAAACCGTACACCACATCAGTTCGCATCACAACACATCAACAAACCAACCCAAGCAGCCATGTCTGGACATGGCAAAAGAGGGAAAGTGAAGGGAAAGGCAAAATCCCGCTCGAACCGCGTTGGTCTGGAGTTCCCCGCAAGGGTAGCTAGGCCGAGCGCGTTAGTACCAGTGCACCAGTCCACCTAGCCGGCGTTATATAGTTTCGGCCGCCGAAGTGATCGAGTTAGTTGGCAAAGCTGCTCGCGACGATAAGAAAACCCGCATTCGGAACAGAACACATTCGGTTCGGTGGACATCAAGACAACAGGCAGTTGGCGAGTGGCAAACGCAATCGCAAAACGGCATCAGGTAGCAGAAGAAAAAAGTTTGTTCTTTATACAAACTGCTTTGGTGGCAAATCCAGAACAAGGCGGCATCGTGGGCGTTCGAAATGGTTTTTTTTTTCAAAACCACGAGTACTAAGTTTTCTAAATTGGAACCATTCCATAAAACAAGGCGCTTTTAAGGGCCATTAAACCTTCCAAAAAAGAGTTTAGGAAATACAGTTCAATGCTTTCTTAAACATTATCCAAAATAAAAATAAAACACAAATTGATTTTTTCATAATTTGTTTGCCAGGATCTGATGAGTATGTGAATTTGGCAGTTGTTCTGAGCTTATTGATAGTTGGGGACTTTCCTGATTTTTCAATTTTTACCAATTCTTAAATTGTTTCCAGATTGAAAGTACAGTAATTTACAATTAGTTAGACATTTAGCTAATTGGACGGACATGTAATGCGACATATTTAGTTGAACATTTTTGTAAACATAGAGTTCGGGGTCCAAATTATGACCCCACATTGAAAGTCGACACTGTATCACTGTCATCGCAAATGTTCAATTACAGGTTAAAATCGCCTCCAATGCGACACTGAGTGGTGCTTCGGCACGTCGTATTGAATGTAATTTACTGTAAAACATGTCACAAAGCTGGATGGGAAGAAATTTTCCAACTGTGAAAGCTGTGGCGAGTGGCAACAAATCGCTAAACAGGAAGGTTTAGCCGAACAAGATGGGGATATCGAGTGATAACAAAACAATAAACTCTTTAGATTGAAGATAATTTTGTGATCCTGTAAAGGACCCTTTTTAGCCTGCATGTGAATCCAACGAGCGAACAAATCGTAATGAATGTATTTTTTTGCCATCGCTCCCTTTTAACGCTCATTCGTTCGTCTCGTTGGACTCGCCCCTCTGGCTGAGTCTGCCGATTTGTCTCTATCCTGTGAGTGTGTACCGCTAGAGTATGAAACACGCGGACCCCAAAAAAAAATATCTTATTTTCTTTCAAACCGTAAACCCGTGTTGTTGTACGGCATCAGCATCGTGGACGTAACAAAGGAGGCCACGTTAAGGGAAAGGCAAAGTCTCACTCGAACCGTGCAGGTCTCCAGTTCCCTGTTGGTCGCATTCACTGATTGCTCCGCAAGGGTAACTAGGCCGAACGGATTGGTGCCGGAGCACCAGTATACCTAACAGCGATTATAGAGTTTCGGCCGTCGGAGTGCTCGAGTTGGCTTGCAAAGCTGCTCACGACAATCAGAAAACCCGCATCAAGAACAGAGCAGCTTCGGTTCGGCGCTCATCAAGGCAACAATTAGTTTCAGTGAGCGGCAAAGTGTTTCTCCGGCACGTCGCATTGAATGTAATTTACTGAACAACATGTCACAAGCTGGATGGGAATTTTCCAACTGTGAAAGCTGTGGCGAGTGGCAAACGCAATAGCTAAACAGGAAGGTTTAACCGAACAAGATGGGAATATCGAGTGATAACAAAAACACAACACCCTAGGTTCTTTTCAGAACCATTAACATATTCATAAAGAGTAAACAGTAAAATAATCCATTTTTCAGGTTTTATAGGTAGGTATTCACGTGGTAGAAGAAAATAAAACAATATATTTAAAATATATATTTAACAAAAGCTGTCCCCTTTGTATAGTCCTACGTCACTCCGGTTATGTCCCCGACATTACCCACCCGTCTTTTTCACCATGCTGTCAAATGTTTCTCCTATAAAAGAAGAAAACGTTTTCGTGAGTCGGGCTTTGTTTAATTACATTTTTGACTTAACCAGAATTTCAACCAAGCAAAATTATCTTTCTGCAGAAATATTTGTGACGTTAGATTCCTGCTACATGCAGCTGAGAGATGAAGGTTTCGAAAAATCAGGAAACGTTTGTTCGAAATATTCAAATTTTTGCCGGTTTCAATAGTTTCAAGTTTAGAGAACTTCAGAGGTCAATAGTACTGAAATTTTAATATCTGCCAAAATGTCAGTTCGGTCCTTATGTTTCTGAACGCCATTGATTTTGCCTTTAATGACAATACAGTAGAACCCCGATTAACCGCGAAATAGTCTGGCTAGATCATCGCGAATAACGAAAATCGCGAATAACGCGATATACGATTAAAAATAAGGTGTAAACAGGAAATAAAGATATTCCAGCATGAAAACTATGTTCTATCAATACAGAAAACATTAAACTATTCATCTGCGAGGTCATGTGCACCAGTGGACAGATAATATGAAAGCTTTGATCAAAACAAAAGAGCAAGCAGCTATGTGTCACTAACAAATTTTAAAAAGCTCTATAGGATTACTATGGAACTCGCTTTCGTGGATAATCCGCACCACGGATCATCCGCTCGCGGATAATCGGGGTTCCACTGTACAGTGGATTATTAAAGAAAAGTAACTGCCACTTTTTTCCCATCCTGATTATTGGATTTCTTTTGATATTTCTATTGAATTCTTTTTAACAACAAATTTGATTCTATCCGCATGAGCTAGGTGTCAAAATGACGGGTAGAAAAAAGGAGGCACAGGCGAAAATACTCCTGATTAACAATCTTGGTCGTTTCGTCCCCTGTGCTGTTCATAGTTTAACCCTCAAAAACCCAATTTTTTATTTGTATGGGAAAACTATAGTAAATCATATTTTTGATGAGAAAATCGAAAAACATAACGGATTTTTTTTAAAGTCACGGATTTTTTTTTATTTATACCACAAAACCAGTAATCCGCCTTAAGGCGGGGTTGGGTATCTGGTTGAGAAAAATCATTTTTCTTTTGAACTGCTCGAGTAGTTATTCTTTATGATGGAAAGCATAAAAACAATTCTGGTTTGTCTGCAGGTGTAAATTGATGTCGCATTTAAGGTGTATGGCTTGCATTTCCGATGTGCATCTCGGGTTTTTGCAAGTCCTCTTTCCGGAGTATCTAGAAAATGATCCATTCTATCATGCCTGACATCAGAGGGAACAAACGCTCGCTTCGAAGGGGATGGTTTCTTTGTGGTGATCTTACGTGGGCGACCGGAAGTTTTGCAAAACATCCGGGCATGAACGGATTTTGTAACCTCAGTCCGAATGTTCTGTAAATGAATATTTGAATGAGGGTTCCAACAAAATCTGATTTTTTTGACGTAGGACTACGTCTTTCATTTCTATACCGGGGTGTAAAATCAAAGTTTCGAAAACGAAAGTGTTACGCCAGAGACCGAGATTTTGAACATTATTAGCTCCTAAACAACTGAACGAAATGGTATGATAAACACTTCATTCGAAAGATAAAATGTCTACGCGTTATATACTTGTTACATTTTGATCCAAAACTTGTTTCAATAGTCTTAAAATTGCTTTCAAAACAGGCTATTGAAATCACCAATCGGTATATAAGCGAGCGCCGCTCGAAAATCCACTCAGTTATAATTAAACAGCGATTGGAGCATGTTGTCGCTGTTGTGGTGAAGCTCTCCGTTTATCATCGAAGCGTGGATGAACGGTGTCACCAAGAGCCTGTTTGTGCACCTTAGGCCAGAAGGGAATCCATCAGGAGGAGAGTGATGTCACAAACGGTTTCCCGGGAAGAGATCAGAGCAGCCGCCACACACACACATACACGCGCGGAACTCTTCGTTTGGATGCCATTCAGCATCGAGAAAATTCCGGAAAGATTCAATCGTTACTGAAAAATAATCTGCCAGTTCCCCTGGGAATTGAAAAATACATTCATGGGAATGAGTTTATTTTAATGTTTTCTAACCATATAACACAGCGACCAAATATTTTTCAATCAAGTGCTATTAACAGGTGGTTATCGAGTTAGGATTAACCACTGGTGGGCTTCGAGTATCGAGGAAATTTTGGAAAGAACTAATCGTTGCTGAAAACTACTCTGCCAGTTCCCCTGGGAATTGAAAAATACATTGATGCGAAAGAGTTTATTCTAATGTTTTCTATCCACATAACACTGCAACCAAATACATTTGGTTTTGTGATTTTTAACGTTCTTTGTAACTGTACAAGGAATATTCAAATATTTCAGCAGTTTAACTACACGTTCGAATGTACTTATTGAGGCTTTAGGAGTATCGTAGAAAAGGCATTCCGATACAATATGGTCGTCAAAACAATATTCAAGCGTTGAAAAGGTAAGGAATCGTCTTTTTTGTACTCACCGATTTGTCAGATTCGACCAAACAAAAAAGTGCCACCTTGTACGGGGCTGAAGTTTTACTGAGTCAAATAGATTTTAAATTCCTTTTGTCTTCAAGAACTTTGGGAAAGAATCCCAAATTGGACAAAGTGAATGAATCCTTACAACTAAAAGGCATGACCTTAGACGTAGCACACAAACTCCTTAAAGCCTTGCGTGCATAATTCTGGGAGATGCAGAAGGAAGCATCTAATCATGCCATTCAGTACGCAAAAGAAAAGTGTATTCAGCTTAGTATCCCTGACATTTTTGAAGCTACTCGACCACGGAAAACTAAAATGTGCTGTAGCGGATATAGCATTAGATCTTTTATTTATAACGGGAGACGGACTAACATCTATGAGCATGGACCAATTGAAGCAGACGCGTCAAATGGCGGACGAAAGTATTCTTCAGACGTAGATACAGAGGAACTCGTATCAGAGATGGAAGTGTCTTTAGGGATCTTGAACATTATTCTCAGATATTTTCTCGAAGCAGTTTATCCTAACACCCAGCCGGCGCTACGAATTTACCTGACGCTTCCAGTTACAGTGGTATTGTGCGAATGCAGTTTCAGCTAGCTTAAATTGATTAAAAATTATCAGCGTTTTAAAATGAACCAAGACCGAATCATTGGTTTGGCAATTAATTCGATCGAGAAAGAATCACTAGCAGATCTTGATTCAGATGCAATTGTGGATCATTTTGCATCAGCCAAAGCACGCAAGGCAAATATTTGACTAGAGAATAAGCGAATCTGGTAATGATATTTCTAACCTTCTAAATACGAATAAACTGCTCAAAGCGAACATTGGCAAAATATCACAATCTCAAAACTAGTGGAAAATCGGAAAAAAGTGATAATCGAAAAGTGATTTTTGGGATGCCAAATTTTATAATTGCAGGAGAAATTGAAAATAGTCATAGACAACTGATCCATTTGTGTCAGTTCCATTTCATTTCTGAATGAAAGAGTTTTCAAATGAACAAACGTGCAAAATAAAAGTACTCTATTTTCAATTTTTCCATCAAGAATTAATCTCAATACGCTTATTAATATAAAAATGCCGTTTAATGTTAATGGCGACTTGGAGAGTGGATAAATGGCGGAGTACTTATTTTTTATTAGACCCTCTCCAATGTGTTGCGTTTTCGTGATCGTGCAACATATTTTCCGCGATTAAATATCCCGCGTGCATTTTTATCAAATTGTTCAAACCACAGCCAATCCACAAATCCCTCGAGCACACTTAGCGTTAAATGTGTACTTTAATACCGTTGAAAATTCAGTCTCGCAGACACGCTGGGGACAGTTTTCCACATAGCTACACGGTAACATTGCACCCTCCCACTGCGTGCACTTGGCGCTGTGTGCAGCATGGAACCATAAATTGCCAACAAACGTCCCCAGCAGCGAAAGGCACGCGATATATTGTGATTAATATTTTTGTGCTGGTGCCAAACCACAGTTTTTCCCGTTCTTAAAGTCCCCCATTTACTGGATGATTTCTCGCGCTTTTCTTTTGTGCTTTGAAACTTGTGAATCATATTCCACATCGCACGCGAGAACAAATCCGCAGCCGTTAAGTAATCCCACGAGTGCCCCTCGGAAGGGGGATGGAGAGATCAAAGGGGATACTCGCCGGACTCGATAATGAAATGAACAACAACAACAATTTCCACATTGCCCAATTCGTTAACCATTTTTTTCGCAGCATCCACGCTGCGATGAGAGCAAACAGAAACCGCGGGGAAGTAATCGATGCGCTTCGCTGATAGCATTATTTTTAATTAAAATCCGGGCAATTTCAAATCGCTTTTAAAGCTCCAAGTGGTCACAGCACAGCCAGCCCGAAACGCCTTGCCTCTCACACCTAAACACCACCGATGAGAGGTGTTATTATCTTGATCTTTTTATCCCCGAAGTCGCTCGATGCTGCTACTGCTGCGGGAAATCCTGCGTCTCTGTGTTTTGCAGTCTTGTTTACTCCCCAGTTATGCTTACTCGAATTTCCCGGGTTATGTGTGGCGGTCGGAATTCTATTTACAAAACTCATACCTTCTGTCGTCGAATTTAATTCAATTAATGTGATTCTTCTCATTTGGGTTGCAAATGTATTTGTACAATTTTTTACATCTGCTTCATGCGGTTTTGGTTTTCCTCCCCCCTCAGCATCCCACGGTGTAATCGAGTTTGGGCACATTTTTTTCCGGTGTAATGTTTACCGAAACGAGTTCAACTTAATAACGACGAATGGTAGATTGTATTTCGAGCCTTGTTTTGACATTCAAATTGATTAGATGAATTTGACTTTTTAATAAGATTAGTGTTTGTGTGTTTTTGGGGTATTGGAAACTCAGCATTGATTATAATTTGATCGAAATATTTATTGCTTTACAGTATATTTTCAGTTGCTTCATTATCAGATTAGAAACATTAGGTTAATCACACAATAGAGGCGAATAAACTTTGTAGCTTAAAGCCTCTATAGTAGAAAAAATCAATCATTCAAACAAGCAAAACTGTGGGAACTAGGCATTCTGAAATATATCTATGACTTCTCAGAAAAAATTATTCGCATCATGATAATCGTTTTGCAGCGAATGTAACATTAATAAAATACCTGAATGTAAAGTTTAACACGTTTGTCGCCCAACGCGAAGTTTCTGAGTTTCTTGCGGGGCCCAACTTGCGGATAAATTATTGAATGAAGATCAAACTTAGTTTGTAGACAGCTTTTACATGGTCTAACAATTTTTTTTAATTTGAAGACGAATTGACAACAATGACATATGACAAAGTCATATTATATGGGTTTCGCGAAAAACTGCAGTACAATCCATCCGTACTATAAATTAATAAAAAGAATATCAGAAACATTATAATATGGTTATGATTTTATTATATTTCTTCATATCCTATAGTTTCATTTAGATGCCTATTCTGTCGAATTCCTTTTGAAAATCCTATTCAATTTGAACGAGGAAAGTGTCACCCATATCTGGGTGACGGGGCGACGAACGTGTTAAAGCAATTTTAATACAGCAAACATAACTTTTTAAAAATTTACAGGAAAGCCTCTACTTTGTAGCACAACTTATTTGGAATGATGTTTCGTAAGTGCGAAATAATAAAAAATATTGGTCTAAAATTTGACGATAAAAAATAGTACGATTAAAAACTCAGAAAAAGATCAAAAACCGAAAATCGATTAGAGAGGAAATAGAAAGACAAAGAAAAACGATATAGAAAAAGGAAATATGAAAACGAGGAAAATAAAACAAATCCAAAACAGAAAAACCTGGAAATAGAAAATCGAGGCAATTGAAAAACTAAAAAAAAAACAGGAATAGAAATACGATGAAACATTAATACGACAAAAGAAAAATGTGGGAATAGGAAAAACAAACAATAGAAGAAACAGAAAATAAAAAAAAACAGAGGATACAAAAAATCGATAAAATGTAACAAAAAAAAAACAGAAGATGGAAAAACAAGGGAATAGGAAAAAAAGGAAATAGAAGAACAAAGGAATAAGAAAACGATGAAATGTGAAAACAAGTGTAGACCTAAAGTTTCGAGATTGTGTATTTCGCAATGAATAAATCCAACTACCGAGAGAATCTACCAACGAATGATCACCGATTCTCATAAATTTAGGACTTTATTTCTTCATCGTACAATAGGACTGCCCTTCTATTCGATTCGGTGTCCAGTCCAATGCTTCGATAAGTAAGTGAATAGGGTACTACGATATAAATAGGGATGTTCTAAATTTTAAATTTCAGAATGGCTAACACAAGGCAATAAAAAAACAAAGGAAGTACTAAAGAGGAATTAGCAAAACCAAGAATTAAAAAAAAAAAACAAGCGAGAGAATAGGAAACGATAAAATAAAAATACACGAAGACATAGAAGAATGAGGAAATATATAAAACAGTAAAATAGAAAAAAAAGAAAATAGAGAAACGAAAGAATATAGAGGAAATACGCGAAAATAAAAACAACGAGATGAAACAAGAGAAAAACGAGTAAATAGGATAATGTATAAATAGGAAAACGAGGAAATAGAAAAAAAAGATAAATAGAAACAGAAAGAAGGAAATAGAAAAACTAGAAAATGAAAGAAAATGGAAATATCGCAAAGGAAATGGAAAACGAGTAAATTGGAAAACAAAAAAGAGAAATTCGAAAACGAGAAAATAAAAAAAAACAAGAAAATTGAAAATTTTTTGAATCCCGAGATCAAACCGAGAAAACCGATAAATAATAAAGTCGAAAAAAAATAGAATGAAAAAACGAGGAAAACAATCATAAAAACGAAATTGAAAAGAAAATCATAAACAAAAAAACAGGAAGTGGGTTATATCTATGGTATAACCGCAAGGGTGACGTAGGACTATCGTTGATTTAGAGATCATTTGTATGAAGTTGAATCTGAATTCATTCTGAATGAATGAATATTTGGAGAACTCCGAAAACGAGAGCGTTACGTTGGAGGCACAAGGTTTTATGCATCCAATATTGGATACGGAAATATCCTACTGATGGGGAAGAATAATCTTCAGAAGCTATCCTGTTGATTGCGATTGATTGAAAAATCACAAAACCTAATGTATTTGGTCACAGTGTTACATGGATAGAAAACATTAAAATAAACTCTTTCATATGATTTTTTTTAAATTCCCAGAGGAACTGGCAGATTATTTTCAGTAACGATTAGATATTTCCACATTTTCCTCGATACTGGAAGCCCACCAGTGGTTAATGCTAACTCGATAACCATCTGTTAATAGCACTTGATTGAAACATATATAATCGAGAATATCGAATAATGATAAAACCATGAGAAAATACAATACCTAGAGAACTGAAAATCAGAAATCGAAAAACCGGAAAACGGGAGAATTAAAAAATCAGAAAATAAAAAAACCAAACTATCAAAAATCAAAAAACCAAAATTTGAGAAACGATACAATTAAAAATCAAAAAATTGAAAAATTAAAATATAACAAAATTAATAAAATCCAAACAATCAAGAAAAATGAGGAAAAATTAAAAACAAACAAAAAATAGAAATTTAGAAAAAAAAATAAAAGGATCGAAAAACCGAAACATTTTGAAATTAAAAAAAAACAAAAATCTAAAATAAAAAAAATGGGTGGGTTATATCTATGATATAACCGCAAGGTTGACGTGGGACTACCTTAGCTTATCAATCATTTGTTTGTATTTATTAAATTTTTGATGGAATGAAACAATTCCCGAATTCAATTGAATTCAATATATTTGCTTTGTGAGTAAAAAGATTGTATAATGTCATGTAAGGTCAATTCATACATTGTGATAGATAATGCTCTTCATTACAAGTAAATTTAATGATAGTCCTTTTACGTTTAGTATGATGCCTAGAACAAAATATGTGAACGGGAGAATTATCAAACGTTTATTTTATTTTACATTTCCTTCTGAAGTTTGCATCTCTCAAGTGTACGTACTTCTCGAACCAAGAATTTGCTTGATTTTATGAACTTCAGGCACTCAGTTCTGATTTTGACATGTATGTCGAACGCATATTGTTAAATCAATAGGCGTTATCGCAGCAAATGGTTAACAACATTTTGCCTAATCATCAAATGGTATGCGTAGAAATTCAGTGTGCGGAAGATATGAAGGTATATCCTTCAATACAATAATGAATAACCGAGCCAAACCGTTGTGTAAGGCGTAGGCGCTTTTGTAATCCGTGCTAGGAAAACACTTTGCGGAGTGCAAAAAAAAAAATGCGGGTGCAGAGATACCCTCGACTTGCATGAATCAAAAACTTCAATTTCTACTTTTTATACTATAAAGGATTTAAACTTGAAAGTTCATTCGTCTCTAGTGTCTGTACGATTTTCCCAGGCTCCTAAGTTTAGGAGACCGTGTTAAGGAAACATAGTCTAGTTTGCACAAAGGCAAGCGAGTACAAACGTATTCGAAGCTTGCATTTATTTGCAGAGCCGATTGTCCCAGACATTTTGGTTTAGAAGACTTGCAATGTCGATTTCCCCACGCTACATGGATTTGAACTCTGTGTTAGGGAAACACATTTCAGTCGGACCAAAAATGCCCCCGACTTTCATGTATTTGCAATGCAGATTTACCCAAGGCTGCTTGGGTTTGATGGCTGTGTTAGGGAAATCGTAGGTCGGGCCAATTAAAATGAGGCAGTTATGCCGTTTAGATAACGCTTAACATTTTACAGTTATTCAATTGTTTATCTAATGAAAAATAACATTTTATTAATTGCGATAGAAGCGTAGAAATATTCTCTATCAATTGATGCAAACATCTTTCCGATCCTGTAAGAAATGTTCGAGTAATAAGCATTCGGAATCTTTCATTTTTTCCTGCATGTTCTGTGTTCAGGTTTTCATTTTTACCCCCCATATACTCCGGTTAGACGTTGTCCCACGTCAAAAAAAACATAAACGAGAAAATTTAAAAACGAGAAAACGGAAAGGAAAACTTGTAAATCGAAAAAATAAAGAAAATGAAAAAAACGAAAAATTCGAAAAAACTAGACTAAAATTTGACAAGCCGAAAAATTCCAATATCGAATATATTGAATAATATGCAAAAAACAGAAAATCCTAAAAACGAATAAATCGTGAAACCGGAAAGTAAAAAAAATACAAAATCAAAGAATCAAAAAATAGTAAAAAAATAAGAGATTGAAGAATAGAAAACAGAAAATCAAAAAAAAAAAAAACATAAAAAACATGAAATTCGGAAAAATTGAGAAAAATAGGAAATTCAAGGAAATAAAAAAATAAGGAAATTTGAAAAATCAAGAAAATAAAATAAATAAAAAATTATGATTTAATTTAGAAGATTTAATAGAGGAATCGCAAAATAAAAACACTAGAAATAAAAAAAAAATAAAATCAAAGAATAAAAAAATTAAAAACTAAAGAAGTTAATATAATTCAAAAACGCAAAATTGAAAATGGAAAATTCAGAGATTCTAAAAACTAGAACATTAAAAACGAGAAAATCGTAAAAATTTAATAAAATTAAGAATAAAAAAAAATAAAAAAATACGGAAATGTAAAAAAAAAATCGGGAAATTTGAAAAAATCAAGAATATCGAGAAACGATAGAATTACGAAACAAGAACATTGAAAAACAAAATAATAAAATAGAATGAGAACCGAAAATCAAAAAATCAAAAAACTAATAAACAGGGAAATTGAAAAACGAAAAAATCCAAACAACAAATCGCGTAAATCAAGAAAATGGAAAAAATTAAAAAAACCAAAAAAACGAAACAAAAATTTGAAAAACTGAACTTGAAAATTTTAAATATCGAAAACAGAGAGAATGCAAAAAAGAGAATATTCTAAAAAGAGTAAATTGTAAAACCGGGAAGTAAAAAAATTAAAAAAACTACAAAATCAAATAATCAAAAAATATGAAAAAAAAAACAAAAACCTTTGATGTTCAGAAAAATTGTAAAATCAGAAAAATTGAGAAAAATAATAAATTTGAGGAAATTTTCAAAATTGAGGAAATCTGAAAAATCAGGAACATTAAGAATTAATTTAGAAAGAACCGAAAAATAAAAGCACTAGACAAATAAAAAATAAAATAAAATCAAAGAATCAAAAAACGAAAATATGAAAAATTGAGAATTGAAGAACAATAAAATAGAATAACTAGAGAACCGAAAATCGAAATATCGAAAAACCGGCAAACCACTTTTGGCTGGCTCATTACTTTACATTCATTTTTCGGAAGAATGTCGGGAGTGAGAATTAAAAACCAAGAGAATGCAAAATAGAGAAAACCACAAAACGAGTACAGGGTAACTTCGATATAACGTACATTTTACTTTCAAAATTGTACGTTGTATCGAATTGTACGTTATATCGAAGCATAATAAAGAACTCTGAAACGTAGCTTGTATTACCTTATTGTGTTGCTGTTTGAGTAAGATTGATGAATAAATTCAATTAGAGGACGAAGCCAGCTTTTCTCATGATGTTTCGTTCTTTTGATTGAAGTTTGATTCATTTAGAATCCGGAATTACAAAGCAGTTGTATTTCGAGATTGGTCGAAGGTACAACACAAGTTTTAGTATCAAAATACATATAATTCATTGTTTTTTTCAGAAAAAAAATATTCAAAAAATTATTCCTTTGGACTTTGATAATGTGTACGTTATATCGAGGGTACGAAGTTTCCCTGTAAATTGTAAAACAGGAAAGTAAAAAAAAACATCGAAAGATAAAAAATTAAAGAACCAAAAATCAAATAATTTAAAAAAAATCAAAAAAATTAAAAATAGAGAAATTTAAAAAATCAAGAAAATAAGAAGTAACAAATTAGGAATTAATTTAATAGGTGTGATAAAATAATCGAAAAATAAAAATACTTAGAAAATTAAAATAAAAGAACCAAAAAATCTAATTCTGGAAAAAAATAATTAAATTGAAAATCGCGAAATTTGAAATTGAAAAAATCGAAAAATTTGCGAACATCAAAGACAAGTAAATCGGAAAATTTAGATAAATGCGAAATTTAATAAAATTAAGGAAAATTTCAAATTTTGGGAAACTTGAAAAATCAAAACAATAAGAGATAAGAAATTAGACAATCAGTTCGATTGGCATGATAGAGGAATCGAAAAATAAAAATACCAAACAAAAACATTATATATGAAAATAAAAAAAAAAAAAACCAAAGGTTAAAAAAAATAGAAAAATTATAGAAGTCGAAATATTAAAAAATCGAAAAATCAAAAAAATCAGAATATTGTCAATCGAGAATATCAAAAAAATATAAAACCACGAAACGAGAAGATTGCAAAACAAAATAACAAAATAGAATGAGAATCGAAAATCAGAAAATAAAAAACCAGAAAACGAAAGATGAGAAATTAAAAAAACTAGAGAATCAAAAATAAGAAGAAAACAAAAATTGAGAAACAAGGTAATCGAAGATCAAAAAAAAAAAAAAAATTAAAATGAAAAAAATGGAGAAAATCCAGAAAATCGGAAAAAAAATTAAAAAAATAAAAAGAAAATTTTGAATGTAGTAAACATTGACACAAATTGGAATGAATTGAGAAAATCGAGAAAGTTGAGGAAATCGAAAAAAAAATAAAACGAGAAAGTCGAGAAAGTCGAAGAAATTGATAGGATTGATAGGAATGAGAAAATTAATGAAAATGAGAAAATTGAAAGAAACTAGAAAATCTAGAAAATCGAAAAAGAAGAAAAAATCTGGAAAATTGAGAAGATCGAGAAAACCAAGAAAACTGAAAAAATGGGAAAATTGATGGAAGTGAAAAAATCCGAGAAATCCGAAAATGTCGAGAAAATCGAGAAACTCGACAGGATCAAGAAATACAAGAAAACCGAGAAAATCGAGAAAATCGAGAAAATGGAGGAAACTGTAAGAATTGAGAAAAAATGTTTAATGTGAGAAAATCGAAAAATTCGAGAGAGTTGTGAAAATTGAAATAATCGAGGAAATAATTGAGAAAATCGACAATATCGAGACGATCAAAAGAAAATAATTAATCGAAACAATCGAAAAATCAAAATCGAAAAGCAAAACACAATCGAAAAATCCAAAAACAGAAAATTCAAATATCGAAAATTCCGAAATTATAAAATTCACTAAATTCGAAAATTAAAGAAATTGAAGATTCGCAGAATGGGTGTATAGCAAAAGAAACACTCTATACATTCAAATCACATCCCCATATCTGACACAACAGTTGGGGACATCAAAAAACGCTGTAGAAATTCGCCCAGTAGACCGATCCTTTTGAAAATTTTAGACAGTAAAATAAAAACTATTAAACAACTTTTGGCATTTTCTTTTTATTCATACTTCGAGCCCAAACCCGTATGCTCGCACCTTCCTCTTTACCCCGTCCATAAGGTTCTGTACAACGTCAGGTTGTAGTTTTTTTTGAACAGAAATCCATTTTCTCTTGAAATCCGCCTCCGATTTGACAACTTTTGGGTTTTTCCGGAGGGCCTGCTTCATAATCGCCCAATATTTCTCTATTGGACGAAGCTCCGGCGCGTTGGGCGGGCTCATTTCCTTTGGCACGAAGGTGACCCCGTTGGCTTCGTACCACTCCAACACGTCCTTTGAATAGTGGCACGAAGCGAGATCCGGTCAGAAGATGGTCGGACCCTCGTGCTGCTTCAATAGTGGTAGTAAGCGCTTCTGTAGGCACTCCTTAAGGTAAACCTGCCCGTTTACCGTGCCGGTCATCACGAAGGGGGCGCTCCGCTTTCCGCAAGAGCAGATCGCTTGCCACACCATGTACTTTTTGGCAAACTTGGATAGTTTCTGCTTGCGAATCTCCTCCGGAACGCTGAATTTGTCCTCTGCGGAGAAGAACAACAGGCCCGGCAGCTGACGAAAGTCCGCTTTGACGTAGGTTTCGTCGTCCATTACCAGGCAATGCGGCTTCGTCAGCATTTCGGTGTACAGCTTCCGGGCTCGCGTCTTCCTTACCATGTTTTGCCTTTCGTCGCGGTTAGGAGTCTTCTGAACCTTGTATGTACGCAGGCCCTCCCACTGCTTGGTCCGCTGGACGAATGAACTTGACGAATTCAGCTTATTGGCGACATCCCGGACCGAACTTCTCGGATCACGTCTAAACTACTTAACTACGCGCTTGTGATCTTTTTCACTGACGGAGCATCCATTTTTGCCGTTCTTCACCTTCCGGTCGATGGTTAGGTTCTCGAAGTATCGTTTTAGTACTCTGCTGACCGTGGATTGGACGATTCCCAGCATCTTACCGATGTCCCGATGTGACAACTCCGGATTCTCGAAATGAGTGCACAGGATTAATTCACGACGCTCTTTTTCGTTCGACGACATTTTTCCAAATTTACGAAAAATTGACAGTGAAGCATGGCCAACGTGATCTATACACTCTTATCTGATTATAAGCGAAAGCTGAAGATATAATTCCTAAAAATTAAATTTCTACAGCGTTTTTTCCGTGATGCAATTTGATGTGACACACCCTTTAGGTGCGAAAATTTGTCCGCACCACATCGATATGCGTCCAACTCGAAGTGGGAAAGTGTGAAAACACGCTCGAAGCGTTACGCAAGAGTCTGTCATGCTGCCATCGCATGGTGATGTCCACCAATGCCGAAAGGTGCTGCTATCTGCCTTTCCTCGCCGAAGCAGCGGACGACAAGTGAAGGCACGAGTGGGAGCCCTTCGGGCGATGGTTCTGCGGATGACATCCAATGGAGCCGATTATTTGCCGTTTTTTTCTCTGATTTCGCTATTGCCAGTAATTCAATATTGTTGCCGATTGTGACCAGGTGACCAGCATGTTTTCCCAGGGCGGTGATGAAACGAATCAATCGTGAAAGGAAACGTTTCTCTCATCGCCAGGAAACGAGATGATAACCGGGTGTTTGACCTGACTCCCCCGGTAGGTAAAAGTGGACCGGTGATGATGGATAAATATTATTCCATTGGAAAATGGAACAATTGCTTTGTTATGTCATGTGTGGGATAGCCACTGTGGGGGAGAAGTGATTTGAATCGCACCCGACTAGAGATAAGAATTCTTCGCCACAGAGAATCCATCCTAAATTTGATCCATAATAGCTTCCGAACCCGGTCATGACATAACTTCCCGGCTTACAATTCTTCATCCCATGTATGTCGGTTGAAAATTGGTGTGGTTTGAATGGGAACCATGCTTCGAAAGGGTTCACCACAACGATGACTGATAACGATAGGCCTGCTCATGAAAGAAATACATTCTTCTGTCAAATTCCAGTATCTTTTTTGACATGGAAATACGCAAAGATATATGTTAGGTTTTCACTCAGAAAGGAATGATTACCAACGCCACAATCTTCATTCAACTATCGAACTGGAACGATGAGGATAATTACTTCCCTAGCAGTGCGAACCTCGATGGGACCCATCTTCGCCTCCCGCCAACATATGTTGACAAATAATCACCCGCATAGAGGTGACTTTTCTATGCACACACGAGCAGGCGGAGGCTCCGCAAAAACCACACAATCTACGCATCTCCCCACAACAAAGACTCGGGCGCCACATTCCGCTGCGCCGGGGAGCAAAAGCGGAGGATAGAATGGTTCCGCGATTAATGAACGGAACGGAGAAGATGCGCTCAGTCGACGGTAATGGAACATTCTGCTGCGAAGCAGCATTCGATAAATATGTCGCTCTACTGGATGGCGCGCAGCGTTCATTTCCATCATAGGGGAAATGCGCCTGAAATGAGCATAGTAAGCATTTTCGAAAAACGATAGCAATTGCATCTGATAAACGATTCAACTATGATTATTGCAAATATTGAAACAAAATTTTGTCGAATGTAACACAGGATCGTATCCTATGTTTCAAACTAACCGGGCAATCAGTGTAACACAGGTTTGATTGCCAGATCCCATGGCTTCCGATGGAGGGTCGACGAGCAACTCAGATTACGTCATCTCGGCGAATTGGGACCGCCTCGATTCCTTATTCTCGATGAATGAGGACTTCGTCCTTATTGTATTGACCTCAACATAAATTTCGAAAAAGGAAAAAAATAATCTATCAAAAATTTTTTCTGATTGTTTTGAGTTTTGAGTTGAGTTCCCGAAAACGTAATCCTACTTCAAAACATATCAATGATTCTTTTAGATATTCTCAATCCTTAAAACAAGAACTTTTGAAGTAAAATGGATCTTTCACGACAGACTTAGCGTAGACTTCAAACATTGTGATTTCTTCTTCCAAGTGAGTTGCGGAAAATTTACAAGAAGCAACATTTCAAGGTTTTCTAAATTCAAATGTGCTCTTTCAGCTATTCAACCTGGTATAAAAATTATGGGGCAGATATTTCTGCTGTTTTTATATCAAACAGAAGTAAATTCAGCAATTGTAGCGTTGCCTGAACGGTCTTGGCTTTCTTTCATACAAGTAAAACTCGACCAATCGTTTTGGCGTGCAACTCTCGACTCTTTTTATTTTTCCGAAATTAATTCTACAAACTAATTCTTCTACCTTCGAATTTCTGGGGAGGCGCTTGGAGTTACCCCGCTATATCTGCCGATAAATAATTATGCGCCGAGTAATCAAAAAATGTCCCGTGTGTGTTGAACGGCCACGAACCGAGTGGAAACTTGAGATTTGTTTCACTCGCACAAAAATAACAAAATTGATGTACGTAAAAAAAATGTAGACTCGGTAACAACATAATGTAATTAGAGAAGTGTTCGATTTTCGACAAGGGTGATGCACTTTTGGATCTTGACGACAAAGCGCAAGTGTGCTTCAATGAAATATGAAAAAATGGAGCGAAGCATTCTCCAAGCGTCTCTACATACATATATGGAGGAATTAGGGTCGCTTCACAATGAAGAACAAATTATTCAATTCAAAAACTTTATTAGTTTTGTTTTCCAACCAAGCTCTTAGCGGCCGGAGGAATTATAGAATATACAGGGTAACTTCGGTATAACGTACATTTTACTTTCGAAAATGTACGTTGTATCGAATTGTACGTTATATCGAAGCATAATAAAGAACTCTGAAACGTAGCTTATATTACTTTATTGTGTTGCTGTTTGAGTAAGGTTGATGAATAAAATCAATAAGAAGACGAAGCCAACTTTTCTCATGATGTTTCCCTTCGTTCTGTTGATTGATGTTTGATTCATTCAGAATCCGGAATCACAAAACAGTTGTATTTCGGGATCGGTTAAAGTTACAATACAAGCTTTAGTATCAAAATACAGATAACTTATTGTTCTTTCAGAAAAAAAAAATATTAAAAAAAATATTTTTTTGGACTTTGATAATGTGTACGTTATATCGAGTGACGTTATATCGAGGGTACGTTATATCGAAGTTTCCCTGTAGAAGCTGTCAAAATGAGATTCAGGGATGTCGGCTCTGTAACTGCCTGACGTTTGTGTGTAATTGACTTTGCATTTGAGTAATTCCAAACTGAAATCGTCCTAAAAATGCAGATTCAAAAAACATGTATTTTTGAACCGAATAAAAGTTTGTATTCCGTTTGCGTTGGAGGAAATATAAGTTTTCCACAGCAATTGGGATTTTTTTTGACTTAAGTGTAACTTTCGAAAAGAGTGTATCAATTTCATTAAGAGAAATATTAGATAATTTATATTTCAAAAACTATGTGTCGTACCGAATACTACTTATTTTTTTTGAATTTTTTCAAAAATAGAATTTATATAGAAGTCTAAAAAAATAAATCCAAGATGGTAAAAATATGTTTGGCAAACTTTGTGAAACAAAGAAATTTTTAAGAATTTTCGAAACTTCCAATTTTTGTATTGTAACAATCATGTTCAGACACAAATTATGAATCCTGATGTGATTTAAAACAAAAAAGCTCTTTATCAATCTCCTTCTAAATACAGCTATTGTCGAGATATTTGAAAAAACATTTGTATTCTATTGTCTTTTTAAATTTTAATTTTTTTAAAAATTTATTTGTGTATTTTTTATTTCTTTAAATATTTCCATATAAAAAAGTCATGTAGAAAATTGAAAAATTGAGTCCAAGATGGTAAAACTATTATTGACGAACTTTGTGGAACATCGAATTTTTATGAATTTTGGAAACTTGGAATTTTTGTAGGTTAACAATCATGTTCAGCCACAAATTATGAATCCTGATGTGTTTTGAAACAAAAAGCTCTTCATTAATCTACTTCTAAATACAGCTATTGTTGAGATATTTGAAAAAACATTTGTCAGACTTATCTCACTTCTTAACTAGGCGAACCTAGCCAGAATTTTCACCTGCCCCCGGCCTTCTGAATGCTAAAGGGGGACTAGGCTCTGCGGAATGCACGTATCTGCATGCTCGTGCTGTTTTAGTCCTGACCGAGGAATTGTCGGACAATCGCGCAGGTGCTAAGGATGACCGACTTTTGGATGCCGGCCAATTCCTTCTCGATGTTCAACACCTTTAGCGCTTCCAGAAGTGTCTTCGGGATAATTCCAGTTCCAGAGAGAACGACTGGAACAATTCTTGGAACCTCCCTTAGCCCCCACAGTTCCTTGAGCTCCACGGCCAATGGTCGGTACTTGCAGATTTTGCGACCGTGGGTCTCCTCCAGATTCTGGTTCAGTGGAATAGCGACATCGATGATGGTGACTTTGCGGTCGCTCTTGTCGTAAACCATTATATCTGGGCGGTTGTGGTGGATCGAGAGGTCGGTCAGAACAGTGCGATCCCAGTACAGCTTGAAACGGTCATTTTCCAGGACAGGTGCAGGCAGGTACCGGTAGTTTGGTACGTTGTCTTCCAGTAGAGCACATTGGAGCGCCAGTTGTCGATGAACAATACGGGCCACGTTGTTGTGGCGCTCGGTGTAGGCTGCGTTGGCCAAAACGGGACAGCCTCCCATAATGTGCTCTATGTTTTCACCTGGTTGATGGCACATCCGGCAAATGTCATCAACGTCTTGATGCCAGACGTACCGCCTGCAGTTTCTCGTCGGCATTATCCTGTCCTGGATGGCTATCATGTCGGCTTCTACTATTGAAGAGAGTTCACCACGCGTTAGCCACAGATTAGATGCGGCCTTGTCGACGTGTGGCCGGTCCAGTTGATGGGGGTGGGCACCATGCACTGCCTTCTGCTTCCAAGCTGCAATCTTCTCCTCCACTGTCTGCAGATTGCAGTTGAGTTGGTACTCCGCTTGCGCCAAGTGCAGAGCGCTGTATCCTCTGTCGGCGGCGCAGACAGCCCGGTATAGCGCGTTTTGGTTGGCGCGTTCTGCGAAGTACTCGCGCAGTTGTCGTACCTGGGCAACACACAGTGCAGAAATGTCGACGATTCCAAGTCCCCCTTCTTTGCGTGGTAGTGAAACTCTCTCCAGTGCCGATTGAGGATGGTGCATTCCGGCCTCTTTGAATGCTTTCCTCATCCTCCTCTCAAGGTCCTCTAGGTTAGTTTTGCTCCATTTGACTACACCAAAACTGAAGGTCAGCAGGGGAACCGCGAATGTGTTGATCGCGCGTACCTTGTTCTCCGCGTTGAGGAAAGTCCTCAGGACACAGTTCACTCGACTCAAGAACTTGTCTCGCAGCTCCGTCTTGATGTCGGAGTGGCGAATCCCGGTGAGCTGTCGGAATCCAAGATATTTATAGGATTCGCCACGAACCATGTCTCTTATAAACTCGCCGTCATAGACCTCGTAGCCTCCGGATTCGGTAAGTTGTCCTTTCAGCAGGTGGACACAGCGACACTTGTCGAGGCCGAACTCCATACAGATGTCCCTGCTTATGTCTTCGACAACCCGGATAGCTACACCTAGACGCTGACGTGAATCAGCGTAGACCTTGAGATCGTCCATGTAAAAGGTATGGGTCACTTCTTCGTGGGCGCCGTCGCCATACCTTATTTTATAGCCATGACCGTTTCTATTGAGCGTCCTACTGAGGGGGTTCAGTGCCAGACAAAACCAAAGCGGGCTGAAAGAGTCGCCTTGGAATATCCCCCTCTTTATCTGCAGCGTTCTAGACTGCAACACATTTTCCCCATCACTAAGGTGCAGAGACGTGCTCCACTGCCTCATCGCATGCTGCAGGAACCTAACGACGACGGGATCAATTTTGTAGAGCTCCAATACCCGGACGAGAAACGAGTGAGGTATGGAGTCATAAGCCTTCCTGTAATCGATATAGGCCATGCTTAGGTTCCGCTGATTATAAACCGCCTGGCCGACTATGGTTGCGTCGATGATGGCCTGGTCTTTGCAGCCATGCGTATTTTTTCTGCATCCTTTCTGCTCTTCTGCGATGATATGGTGTTGTTCGCAGTGAGCAGAAACTTTGGCGGTTATGATGCTGCTTAATATCTTGTACAGACTCGATAGGCACGTTATCGGCCTGTACTTTGATGGGTTCAATGTGTTGCTGTCTTTCGGGAGGAGGAATGTGACGCCACGGGTGGCGAATTCAGGGAGGTTGTGTGGGTCACGTAGCACCTTGTTGAAGCACTCAGCTATCTTTTGATGTGCGACGGTCAGCTTCTTGTGCCAGAAGTTCTGAACACCATCGGGGCCCGGTGCTGCCCAGTTCCTCAGGTACCGCGAGGCTTCGCGGACATCGTTCTCTTCGACGATGATAGCTGGCATCTCTCCAATTTCACCACAACTCTCCTCCTCCCGTCTTAACCACATTTGCCCGTCGCGATGTTGTACTGGGGTCTCCCAAATACCAGCCCAGAAGTTCGTCACATCGCTAATATCTGGCAAACCTTCGCGGTAGTCGGGCTTCTCGTCGCTAATGTGGTCGTAGAACGCTTTTTCGTTATCTCTGAACATCCGATTTTGTTCCTGGCGCTTTGCAGAGTCAGAGTAACGTTTCAGCCGTTTTGTAAGGACGCTCAATTGCTGTACCAGTGTGTCGAGTTTTTCCGTCAGCTGGTGAGCTCCCAGCTGGCGAAGTTCAGTAGGCCGCACGATCACAGCAACTTGGCGACATAATTTCGCCGATCTGCTGCCTCTTTTGTACGCCATCAGTCTTCCAATTGCGGCGCGCTTGTTTAGGATCCGTTGCTCCAATCTCCTTCGCCATGGAGGCTCACGCCTTTCACGGAGATGTTGGAGCAGTCCGCCTCTTGGCCTAATACGGTATCCTAAACTTTTGGCGGTCGCCACAGCAGCACAGTAAACTTTCAGTTGCAGCTCCTCCATGTTCTCAGCATCAACCAAGTGCAGCGGAAGAACGTGCTCGTTCATGAGCTTTACTGCACTTGTCAGCTTGCGGGAATGCTGCAACTTCGGGATCCTGGGGCGCGACAAAGGGTCCGTGTCGCGGAACTGTGAGATCGCCTCGTCGTAATGGAAGACCAGATCGCGTAGTAGTTGTTGATCTGGCTGTGGATCTTCCGGCTCAGGGGGTTGTTGTACTGTGGCCTCCACTGGTGCTGATTCGCGTGCCCCACTCGCGAATGAATTGCTCAGCCGTACTGAACTTCGTCTCGACACATCGCTTGCTCTGCTTGTTCTGGAGCTTAGTTCTCTCTGCACCTGCTGCTTGATCTCATCGACTTGCGTTTGGGAGAGCATATTGTTGCGTACAATCGCTCTACGCCTCGCGTTCATCGCGTTTTGGTCAAGCCTCCCGACGAACTCTGGATACGCTTCCTCGAACATTGCGAGTATTCGAGGGCGACCGCTCATGTCCGTCTCCAAAGCAGTGCAGATGTAATAGGCGCGGATCACGAATTCATTCATTTCATGTGTCCACATGATCCGTCGCCTAGTAGTACCCACAAGTGTGGACGACTGTTGTCTGACAGTCGCAACACGCCTCGTAGGCGCAGCGTTTCGTTGGTGATGTCGATGGCTGCTGTTTCCGTGTGGCGGTAGCTCTTCGGGTTGAACCCGGCTGGTGGCCCGCTCTTGCACATCGCCCTCCAGCCGCTGGCCGCTCGCTCTTACGCCCGTTCCAGGACCAGCTCCAGTTCGGGGACCCTCCTCGGGCGATCGCATTCTGAGTATTCTTCGTGAACGTAGCTCCATTTTCTGGGTGTATCTCCTTTACCCGGGAGACAGCGGGTTGGCAAGGCCTCCATGACCCGGGAGGCCTTCCCCGGGAGAGATATAGCGCTCTGACTCGCTCGCACCCCCTCACTTAGCCACTTTCGACACCCGTTCTCGGAGCCAAGACCAGGTGTGTGTTTCCAGTTCACGCCCGATCTAAAAATGTCGTCATATGATCTTCGTGGAGGCGTGAGATAGGAACATTTGAGACCAACAGGTAGGCTCCTACCCTAGTGTTGATCCCCATTTGAGAACCTGGCTGCCATACAAATGAAACACAAACTTCTACATTACTCGAGAATTAATCAAGCAACTGAAACCAAATTAGGCATATTAAGGTTTTAGGGGGAAATAAATGTTTCCATGGTGGTTAGACACTCCACCCCCCTCTCTAAGGGGGGGCTGTCATACAAACGAAACATTTCAACCAAAAATATTCCAGTAAAACATGATAATTGAAAATTTTCGAATAACTCTGAAGTAAAAAGGGAAAATTCACAAAATTAAATTCCCATATGTTCTACAATTATATAGTGACAAGTGCTGTTAGTCCATTTGATGTTTGCGCTAGCAAAATTGATCTTTGTGAACTGGAAATGAATTTTCATGTGATGAAACGCACTCCTTCATCTCCTTCTATCTATACCAAAAAAAAAGGATCGCCAGATGTGTTGATAATTATTCTATCATATTTTCTGTATAAAACATTTATTCCATGTAACGGAGAAACAAGTTATTAACAAGTGGTTGAAAAATCTTGACGAGAATTGTGTCTGAAAATTAACTGATATTA